>NW_026641296.1:0-7011 GCF_028554395.1 Pezoporus wallicus
CTTCTGCCGTGTGAGCAGATGCCACTGTTCATTCTGTGCTGACTGTGTTGCTGCGCAGCAGAGAGCAGGCTCTGGACTGATTCCATTCAAATGCTTTTCCTGTATGAAAGTGAGCAGTGAAAGCAACGATGGAGGCACCAATGTAAAGGGGATTGTGTGCTGAACAGGTCCAGCACCAGCTTTCAATCCTGGCTCTTCTGCTGTGGGAGCAGAGGCCAAACGTTCGTGCTGTACTCACTGTGCTGCTGGGCAGCTGAGAGACACCACCTGAGAATTTGGATTCAAATGGACTTTTAGGTATGAAACCGAGGAGAGACTGCAATGATGGTGACCCCGTTGCAAAGCTGATTGTGTTGCTGCGCAGCAGAGAGCAGCCTCTGGACTGATTCCATTCAAATGCTTTTCCTGTATGAATGTGAGCAGTGAAAGCAACGATGGAGGCACCAATGTAAAGGTGATTGTGTGCTGAACAGGTCCAGCACCAGCTTTCAATCCTGGCTCTTCTGCTGTGGGAGCAGAGGCCAAACGTTCGTGCTGTACTAACTGTGCTGCTGGGCAGCTGAGAGACACCACCTGAGAATTTGGATTCAAATGGACTTTTAGGTATGAAACCGAGGAGAGACTGCAATGATGGTGACCCCGTTGCAAAGCTGCTTGTGTGCTGAAGAAGCAGAGCACTAGCTTTCCCTGCTGCTCCTTCTGCCGTGTGAGCAGATGCCACTGTTCATTCTGTGCTGTGTTGCTGCCAGCAGAGAGCAGGCTCTGGACGGATTCTATTCAAATGCTTTTCCTGTATGGAGTGTTAGCAGTGAAAGCAACGATGGAGGCACCAATGTAAAGGGGATTGTGTGCTGAACAGGTCCAGCACCAGCTTTCAATCCTGGCTCTTCTGCTGTGGGAGCAGAGGCCAAACGTTCGTGCTGTACTCACTGTGCTGCTGGGCATCTGAGCGACACCACCTGAGAATTCGGATTCAAATGGACTTTTAGGTATGAAGCCGAGGAGAGACTGCAATGATGGTGACCCCGTTGCAAAGCTGCTTGTGTGCTGAAGAGACACAGCACTAGCTTTCCCTGCTGGTCCTTCTGCCGTGTGAGCAGATGCCACTGTTCATTCTGTGCTGACTGTGTTCCTGCGCAGCAGAGAGCAGGCTCTGGACGGATTCCATTCAAATGCTTTTCCTGTATGAATGTGAGCAGTGAAAGCAACGATGGAGGCACCAATGTAAAGGGGATTGTGTGCTTAACAGGTCCAGCACCAGCTTTCAATCCTGGCTCTTCTGCTGTGGGAGCAGAGGCCAAACGTTCGTGCTGTACTCACTGTGCTGCTGGGCAGCTGAGAGACACCACCTGAGAATTTGGATTCAAATGGACTTTTAGGTATGAAACCGAGGAGAGACTGCAATGATGGTGACCCCTTTGCAAAGCTGCTTGTGTGCTGAAGAAGCAGAGCACTAGCTTTCCCTGCTGCTCCTTCTGCCGTGTGAGCAGATGCCACTGTTCATTCTGTGCTGACTGTGTTGCTGCACAGCAGAGAGCAGGCTCTGGACTGATTCCATTCAAATGCTTTTCCTGTATGAATGTGAGCAGTGAAAGCAACGATGGAGGCACCAATGTAAAGGGGATTGTGTGCTGAACAGGTCCAGCTCTTCTGCTGTGGGAGCAGAGGCCAAACGTTCGTGCTGTACTAACTGTGCTGCTGGGCAGCTGAAAGACACCACCTGAGAATTTGGATTCAAATGGACTTTTAGGTATGAAACCGAGGAGAGACTGCAATGATGGTGACCCCGTTGCAAAGCTGCTTGTGTGCTGAAGAAGCAGAGCACTAGCTTTCCCTGCTGCTCCTTCTGCCGTGTGAGCAGATGCCACTGTTCATTCTGTGCTGACTGTGTTGCTGCGCAGCAGAGAGCAGGCTCTGGACTGATTCCATTCAAAAGCTTTTCCTGTATGAGTGTTAGCAGTGAAAGCAACGATGGAGGCACCAATGTAAAGGGGATTGTGTGCTGAACAGGTCCAGCACCAGCTTTCAATCCTGGCTCTTCTGCTGTGGGAGCAGAGGCCAAACGTTCGTGCTGTACTAACTGTGCTGCTGGGCAGCTGAGACCACCTGAGAATTTGGATTCAAATGGACTTTTAGGTATGAAACCGAGGAGAGACTGCAATGATGGTGACCCCGTTGCAAAGCTGCTTGTGTGCTGAAGAAGCAGAGCACTAGCTTTCCCTGCTGCTCCTTCTGCCGTGTGAGCAGATGCCACTGTTCATTCTGTGCTGACTGTGTTCCTGCACAGCAGAGAGCAGGCTCTGGACTGATTCCATTCAAATGCTTTTCCTGTATGAGTGTTAGCAGTGAAAGCAACGATGGAGGCACCAATGTAAAGGGGATTGTGTGCTGAACAGGTCCAGCACCAGCTTTCAATCCTGGCTCTTCTGCTGTGGGAGCAGAGGCCAAACGTTCGTGCTGTACTCACTGTGCTGCTGGGCAGCTGAGAGAGAGAGAGACCACCTGAGAATTTGGATTCAAATGGACTTTTAGGTATGAAACCGAGGAGAGACTGCAATGATGGTGACCCCGTTGCAAAGCTGCTTGTGTGCTGAAGAAGCAGAGCACTAGCTTTCCCTGCTGCTCCTTCTGCCGTGTGAGCAGATGCCACTGTTCATTCTGTGCTGACTGTGTTGCTGCGCAGCAGAGAGCAAGCTCTGGACTGATTCCATTCAAATGCTTTTCCTGTATGAGTGTTAGCAGTGAAAGCAACGATGGAAGCACCAATGTAAAGGTGATTGTGTGCTGAACAGGTCCAGCACCAGCTTTCAATCCTGGCTCTTCTGCTGTGGGAGCAGAGGCCAAACGTTCGTGCTGTACTAACTGTGCTGCTGGGCAGCTGAGAGACACCACCTGAGAATTTGGATTCAAATGGACTTTTAGGTATGAAACCGAGGAGAGACTGCAATGATGGTGACCCCGTTGCAAAGCTGCTTGTGTGCTGAAGAGACACAGACACAGCACTAGCTTTCCCTGCTGCTCCTTCTGCCGTGTGAGCAGATGCCACTGTTCATTCTGTGCTGACTGTGTTGCTGCGCAGCAGAGAGCAGGCTCTGGACTGATTCCATTCAAATGCTTTTCCTGTATGAATGTGAGCAGTGAAAGCAACGATGGAGGCACCAATGTAAAGGGGATTGTGTGCTGAACAGGTCCAGCACCAGCTTTCAATCCTGGCTCTTCTGCTGTGGGAGCAGAGGCCAAACGTTCGTGCTGTACTCACTGTGCTGCTGGGCAGCTGAGAGACACCACCTGAGAATTTGGATTCAAATGGACTTTTAGGTATGAAACCGAGGAGAGACTGCAATGATGGTGACCCCGTTGCAAAGCTGCTTGTGTGCTGAAGAAGCAGAGCACTAGCTTTCCCTGCTGCTCCTTCTGCCGTGTGAGCAGATGCCACTGTTCATTCTGTGCTGCCTGTGTTGCTGCCAGCAGGGAGCAGGCTCTGGACTGATTTTAGGTATGAAGCCGAGGAGAGACTGCAATGATGGTGACCCCGTTGCAAAGCTGCTTGTGTGCTGAAGAAGCAGAGCACTAGCTTTCCCTGCTGCTCCTTCTGCCGTGTGAGCAGATGCCACTGTTCATTCTGTGCTGTGTTGCTGCCAGCAGGGAGCAGGCTCTGGACGGATTCTATTGAAAGCAACGATGGAGGCACCAATGTAAAGGGGATTGTGTGCTGAACAGGTCCAGCACCAGCTTTCAATCCTGGCTCTTCTGCTGTGGGAGCAGAGGCCAAACGTTCGTGCTGTACTCACTGTGCTGCTGGGCAGCTGAGAGACACCACCTGAGAATTTGGATTCAAATGGACTTTTAGGTATGAAACCGAGGAGAGACTGCAATGATGGTGACCCCGTTGCAAAGCTGCTTGTGTGCTGAACAAGACAGAGCACTAGCTTTCCCTGCTGCTCCTTCCGTGTGAGCAGATGCCACTGTTCATTCTGTGCTGACTGTGTTGCTGCGCAGCAGAGAGCAGGCTCTGGACTGATTCCATTCAAATGCTTTTCCTGTATGAATGTGAGCAGTGAAAGCAACGATGGATGCACCAATGTAAAGGGATTGTGTGCTGAACAGGTCCAGCACCAGCTTTCAATCCTGGCTCTTCTGCTGTGGGAGCAGAGGCCAAACGTTCGTGCTGTACTAACTGTGCTGCTGGGCAGCTGAGAGAGACCACCTGAGAATTTGGATTCAAATTTACTTTTAGGTATGAAACCGAGGAGAGACTGCAATGATGGTGACCCCGTTGCAAAGCTGCTTGTGTGCTGAAGAAGAACAGCACTAGCTTTCCCTGCTGTCCTTCTGCCGTGTGAGCAGATGCCACTGTTCATTCTGTGCTGTGTTGCTGCGCAGCAGAGAGCAGCCTCTGGACTGATTCTATTCAAATGCTTTTCCTGTATGAGTGTTAGCAGTGAAAGCAACGATGGAGGCACCAATGTAAAGGGGATTGTGTGCTGAACAGGTCCAGCACCAGCTTTCAATCCTGGCTCTTCTGCTGTGGGAGCAGAGGCCAAACGTTCGTGCTGTACTCACTGTGCTGCTGGGCAGCTGAGAGACACCACCTGAGAATTTGGATTCAAATGGACTTTTAGGTATGAAACCGAGGAGAGACTGCAATGATGGTGACCCCGTTGCAAAGCTGCTTGTGTGCTGAAGAAGCAGAGCACTAGCTTTCCCTGCTGCTCCTTCTGCCGTGTGAGCAGATGCCACTGTTCATTCTGTGCTGTGTTGCTGCCAGCAGGGAGCAGGCTCTGGACTGATTCCATTCAAATGCTTTTCCTGTATGAGTGTTAGCAGTGAAAGCAACGATGGAGGCACCAATGTAAAGGGGATTGTGTGCTGAACAGGTCCAGCACCAGCTTTCAATCCTGGCTCTTCTGCTGTGGGAGCAGAGGCCAAACGTTCGTGCTGTACTAACTGTGCTGCTGGGCAGCTGAGAGAGACCACCTGAGAATTTGGATTCAAATGGACTTTTAGGTATGAAACCGAGGAGAGACTGCAATGATGGTGACCCCGTTGCAAAGCTGCTTGTGTGCTGAAGAGACACAGCACTAGCTTTCCCTGCTGCTCCTTCTGCCGTGTGAGCAGATGCCACTGTTCATTCTGTGTGCTGTGTTGCTGCCAGCAGAGAGCAGGCTCTGGACTGATTCCATTCAAATGCTTTTCCTGTATGAGTGTTAGCAGTGAAAGCAACGATGGAGGCACCAATGTAAAGGGGATTGTGTGCTGAACAGGTCCAGCACCAGCTTTCAATCCTGGCTCTTCTGCTGTGGGAGCAGAGGCCAAACGTTCGTGCTGTACTCACTGTGCTGCTGGGCAGCTGAGAGACACCACCTGAGAATTTGGATTCAAATGGACTTTTAGGTATGAAACCGAGGAGAGACTGCAATGATGGTGACCCCGTTGCAAAGCTGCTTGTGTGCTGAAGAAGCAGAGCACTAGCTTTCCCTGCTGCTCCTTCTGCCGTGTGAGCAGATGCCACTGTTCATTCTGTGCTGACTGTGTTGCTGCGCAGCAGAGAGCAGGCTCTGGACTGATTCCATTCAAATGCTTTTCCTGTATGAAAGTGAGCAGTGAAAGCAACGATGGATGCACCAATGTAAAGGGGATTGTGTGCTGAACAGGTCCAGCACCAGCTTTCAATCCTGGCTCTTCTGCTGTGGGAGCAGAGGCCAAACGTTCGTGCTGTACTAACTGTGCTGCTGGGCAGCTGAGAGACACCACCTGAGAATTTGGATTCAAATGGACTTTTAGGTATGAAACCGAGGAGAGACTGCAATGATGGTGACCCCGTTGCAAAGCTGCTTGTGTGCTGAAGAAGCAGAACACTAGCTTTCCCTGCTGCTCCTTCTGCCGTGTGAGCAGATGCCACTGTTCATTCTGTGCTGTGTTGCTGCCAGCAGGGAGCAGGCTCTGGACTGATTCTATTCAAATGCTTTTCCTGTATGAAAGTGAGCAGTGAAAGCAACGATGGATGCACCAATGTAAAAGGGATTGTGTGCTGAACAGGTCCAGCACCAGCTTTCAATCCTGGCTCTTCTGCTGTGGGAGCAGAGGCCAAACGTTCGTGCTGTACTCACTGTGCTGCTGGGCAGCTGAGAGACACCACCTGAGAATTTGGATTCAAATGGACTTTTAGGTATGAAACCGAGGAGAGACTGCAATGATGGTGACCCCGTTGCAAAGCTGCTTGTGTGCTGAAGAGACACAGCACTAGCTTTCCCTGCTGGTCCTTCTGCCGTGTGAGCAGATGCCACTGTTCATTCTGTGCTGTGTTGCTGCCCGCAGGGGCAGGCTCTGGACTGATTCTATTCAAATGCTTTTCCTGTATGAAAGTGAGCAGTGAAAGCAACGATGGATGCACCAATGTAAAGGGGATTGTGTGCTGAACAGGTCCAGCACCAGCTTTCAATCCTGGCTCTTCTGCTGTGGGAGCAGAGGCCAAACGTTCGTGCTGTACTAACTGTGCTGCTGGGCAGCTGAGAGACACCACCTGAGAATTTGGATTCAAATGGACTTTTAGGTATGAAACCGAGGAGAGACTGCAATGATGGTGACCCCGTTGCAAAGCTGCTTGTGTGCTGAAGAACAGAGCACTAGCTTTCCCTGCTGCTCCTTCTGCCGTGTGAGCAGATGCCACTGTTCATTCTGTGCTGTGTTGCTGCCAGCAGAGAGCAGGCTCTGGACTGATTCCATTCAAATGCTTTTCCTGTATGAAAGTGAGCAGTGAGAGGCCAAGCGTTCGTGCTGTACTAACTGTGCTGCTGGGCAGCTGAGAGACACCACCTGAGAATTTGGATTCAAATGGACTTTTAGGTATGAAACCGAGGAGAGACTGCAATGATGGTGACCCCGTTGCAAAGCTGCTTGTGTGCTGAAGAAGCAGAGCACTAGCTTTCCCTGCTGCTCCTTCTGCCGTGTGAGCAGATGCCACTGTTCATTCTGTGCTGACTGTGTTGCTGCGCAGCAGGAGCAGCCTCT
>NW_026641297.1:0-70268 GCF_028554395.1 Pezoporus wallicus
CAACAAAAAAAGAACAAAGTGAAAATATCTTCAATCCTTCCACAGCATGACACAAGATGCAGCAGCTTGGGAATTCAGCAAGATAAATAAAACCCCTCCAAAGTTTAAGTTTATTGGCTTATAAAGCTAACAGATTTCAATGGGGCACATGGTACCATTCCGGAAAAAGACCGCATTTGCCAAGGGACAGTAGCAGTGCTACACAGGTAAGATATGAGTCCTATTGACTGTTACCCACTTCTAGTGGTCCATGTGGATGCTGGCTATATAGACAGCAGTAGCCTGGAGAACATTAAGAAGGACTACAGAGCCCTGCGAAACGTGGTTAGGGGCTCTGGGGCCCAGATAGTTTTTTCATTGATCCTCTAGGTCAAAGGGGAGGACCCTGAAAAGTCCAGGCAGAATTGGCAGGTTAATAAACGGTTAGAACGGAGGTCCCATAGTTAGGGGACTCAATTTGGGACGCCAGGTCTACTGGAGGCTGGTGGAGCTGGTCTGACGATCCATCCCAACACACCCAGTCAGATGCCAGCACCTGTAATAAATGCTTGGAGTGATGCAGACCTACTTCTGCTGCTCCAGCCAATGAGTCATCTTTATTTGGAGCTCAGCTCAGATACCTCTATACAAACACCCGTAGTCTAGGGAATGAACAAGAGGAATTGGAGGTGTGTGCACAGCTACAGGGATATGACATTGGTGGTATCACAGAAACATGGTGGGATGGCTCCTACAACTGGAGTGTTGGAATGCAAGGTTATAGGCTCCTTAGGAAAGACAAGCCAGGCAAACAGGGAGAGGGTGTATCTATTTATGTCTATAATGAGCTGGAAAGTATGGAACTCTGTCTGCTGACAGGTGATGAGCCAACAGAGAGCTTGTGGGTCAGGGTCAACATCATGAAGTTCAACAGTGCAAGGTCCTACACCTGGTTTGGGGCAATCCCAGGCACAGCTACAGGTTGGGTGGAGAAGAGACTCAGAGCAGCCCTGTAGAGAAGACTTGGGTGTGTTGGTCGATGAGAAACTGAACATGAGACGGCATCAGTGTGCGCTCGCAGCCCAGAAAGCCAACTGTACGCTGGGCTGCATCAAAAGAAACATGACCAGCAGGTGGAAGGAATTGATCCTGCCCCTCTACTCTGCTCTTGTGAGATCCCACTTGGTGTGCTGCGTCCTCAACATAAAACGGACATGGAGCTGTTGGAGCAAGTCCAGAGGAGGGCCATGAGAATGATAAGGGGGGTGGAACACCTCCCATATGAAGACAGGCTGAGAAAGTTCAGGCTGTTCAGCCTGGAGAAGAAAAGGCTGTGTGGAGACCTCATAGCAGCCTTCCAATATCTGAAGGGGGCCTACAAGGTAAGGGTCTGGCCCATCCAAAAGGCTTCTGCACCCAGAAATGGGTTTGTGGGGGCTCAAACTGCTGTGGCATCCAGTGCTGCCCTGGAAACTGGTATGTAATGCCTGGTTTTCAGAACCTGCAGCTTGTTAATGTGCTTGTGCCTTGGTGCAGCTTCCAATTAAGCATCGTGTCGAGCTGCACCCACACTTTGCTCTCATACCATGGTAGAGAAAATTCTTTTACTTCTAACTTAACAGTGAGAAAGGGGAGGGGGTAGCTACCATTTGCTTAGTCTTTGTATGTTAATAAGTCTCTAAACTATTAATGGAGAAAAAGAAATTATTTACAAGGTGTTTGACGTAGACATGTCAAGATGTATAAACACTGTTGTCAAGAGAAATATTCATAATGAATCATGATATCTGTCTTACTTATTTATTCGAGCCATGCTCAGAGACCCCTTTCACCTGCTCACAGAATCATAGAATGGTTAGGGTTGGAAAGGACCTTAAGATCATCTGGTTACAATCACCCTGCCATGGGCAGGGACACCTCACACTAAACTGTGTCACCCAAGGCTCTGTCCAACCTGGCCTTGGACACTGCCAGGGATGGAGCATTAACAACTTCCTTGGGCAACCCATTCCAGTGCCTCACAACCCTCACAGTAAAGAACTTCCTCCTTATATCCAATCTAAACTTCCCCTGTTTAAGTTTTAACCCGTTACCCCTTGTCCTACCACTACAGTCCCTAATGAAGAGTCCCTCCCCATCATCCTCGTAGACCCCCTTCAGATACTGGAAGGCTGCTATGAGGTCTCCATGCAGCCTGCTCTTCTCCAGGCTGAACAGCCCCAACTTTCTGAGCCTATCTTCATACCGGCTCATGTCCATTTTCTCATCGACCAACATCCTCAAGTCCTTCTCCATAGGGCTGCTCTGAATCTCTTCTCTGCCCAACCTGTAGCTGTGCCTGGGATTGCTCCGACCCAGGTGTAGGACCTTGCACTTGTCATGGTTAAACTTCATAAGGTTGGCATCAGCTCACCTCACAAGCATGTCAAGGTTCCTCTGTATGGCATTCCTTCCCTCCAGCGCATCAACCGAACCACGCAGCTTGGTGTCATCGGCAAACTTCCTGAGGGTGCACTTAACCCCACTGTCCATGTCACCAACAAAGATGTTGAACAAGACCGGTCTCAACACCGATCCCTGAGGGACACCACTCACTACCAGTCTCCAGCTGGACATTGAGTCATTGACTGTGGGGAGTGAAGGCGATAAGATTTGCATGAAAAAGAGTTTGGGAATGAGCTCTGAGGCCTTGGTGCTTTGACAAGCCCTGGGGCGATGAGTTGGAATGTTGAAGGACAGGGAAGTTAAACAAGCAAACCTTGGGAGGGTGGGCCAGGATATAGTTGTGGCGGGAATCTCAGTTGTAGTCCAGAGGATGTGGGGTTTGTGAGAGGTTCTGCAACATTCTGATTGGACTATTTACCTGGGGAGTTTCACAGTGGCCAATGAGAGTGAACGCTGTATGTATGTGCAGGTTGGGAAAGTACTGAACAAGGGGATAAAAAGGGCTTGGTGCTAATAAACGAGGATTTGAGTCTCTGCATTAACTTGAGTCTGTGTTGTGAAATGCCACAATACACTACAACTCTTTGTGTGCGGCCTTCCAGCCATTTCTTTGTCCACCAATGGTCCAACCATCAAATTGATGTCTCTCCAATTTAGAGACAAGGATGTTGTGTGGGACAGTGTCAAACACTTTGCACAAGTCCAGGTAGATGATGTCAACTGCTCTACCCCTGTCCATCAGTTCCGTAGCCCCATCATAGAAGGCCAACAAATTGGTCAGGCAGGATTTCCCCTTAGTGAAGCCATGTTGGCTGTCACCATCCACCTTGTTGTTTTTTGTGTGCCTTAGCATGCCTTCCAGGAGAATATGCTCCAAGAATTTGCCAGGCACAGAGGTGAGACTGACTGGTCTGTAGTTCCCTGGGTCATCCATTTTCCACTTCTTGAAAATGGGGTTTATATTTCCTTTTCAACTTTTAGGGAACTTCACCTGACTGACATGATTTTTCAAATATGACGGACAGTCGCTTAGCAACTACATTTACCAGCTCTTTCAGGACCCGTGTATGGATTTCATCAGGTCCCATGGACTTGTGCAAGTTCAGGTTCTTAAGATGGTCTTGAACCAGATCCTCTCCTACAGCTGGCCTAGGGTCTTCATTCTCACAGTCCCTGCATCTGCCTTCCAAGACTTGGGTGGTGTGGTCAGAGCCTTTGCCAGTGAAGATGGAGGCAAAAAAGTCATTAAGGACATCAGCCTTCTCCAAAGCTAGTGTAGCCAGTTCTCCTGATAGCTTCCAGAGAGGGCACATGTTGTCCCTAGTCTGTCTTTTCTTTGCAATGTAACTATAGAATCCTTTCCTGTTATATTTCAAATCCCTAGCAGAGTTTAATTCTAAGTGGGCCTTAGGTTTCCTAACCTGGTCCCTAGCTTCCCGGACAACATCCCTGTATTCTTTCCAGGGAGTGAACAATACACCCAGAGAGGCAGGAGGAGACTGAGAGACTGTTTAAGGGCAGAATAGACTACGCCAAGGATTTTCACCTGTTCTAATTGCTGCACAAAGGTGATGGTTGCACAGAGAAATCAATGGCTTTAGGTTTGCTTTTAATCCTGTTGTAAACATACCTGAAGTTCTGTTTGAAAGAAGAACTTCTGCGGGCACTGGGAACAGTCATATATTTTATCTTCCTGCCCATGGACTGCAAAGATGTGCTGCTGCAGTTTGTTTACCTGTACAAAAACTGAAACAACATAGTACAATTAGTTAAGATTGTTTCATATAATGCATCTTGCTTCAAACTGCCCTTTTACAATTGTAAAGACTCTAAGAAGTCCAAGGATATCTTCCAGAGAATGTCAATACACTCTGTTCAGCAGAATTTCCTTACAAGTAGTCAATTTACAGTCTTCAGACTGGCAGACATCTTACTTCTAACAGACCCTATATGTTGTATGGATTTTTGATATTTCACATGAAGCTAATGGATAACTGGAAGAACTCAGTCATGAGACCAAAGAGAGGATGTCACCCCTCCTGAGGGGAGCCCTGGGCTCGCAGCAGGTGCATTTTTAATGCAGGACAGCCAGCCCAGGAGAAGCCTTGACAGCTGGGGTCTGGAAGACATGTGGCCCAGAACAGCATTCCTGGCAGCCATGCAAATCTGAAAGGGCAGGCTTGTCACAGTTTTTAAACCTTTTAAATGGGTTGTCCATTCAATATAAAAAAATATCAAGAATTAACATCAGAAATGTCACAGCATCTACATTATGATTTTGAATCAACAATTATTCTGACTTTATCAAGTGAAATTTGGAAGTGAAACAAATTGAACCACAGGTTTTAGATGGTTAAAAATGTATCTCATTTTACATGAATGATCATCAGCATCTGAAAATAGCTTCTTTAGTGGAATTAAACACATGCACTCAAAAAGGTGTTTTAGAGCATGTTTCAGGAAAGGATGAACTAACTCCAAGATCACACAAAAAGCAGATTCTCAGTTTGTGTGCCACCACAAGTAAACTGGGCTTAAAGAAACCTCTGAGAGAGCAGCTGGCAAAACTACACAGTTGTACAATTTGGTCTTATCAAGCCTTTACTCACATGAGCCTCACCACCATGAGTGAACTGTGAACTATGCAGCCTTTACAGTGTCCTTGCTCAGGGGAATAAGGGCTTGCAAGAGCAGGTCCATACCATGCAAGTCCTGCACTTGGAAACACATAGCAACTCCAAGACACAAGGTATAATTTTAAAGGGTTTGAACTGTGCGGCAGCACTGCTTGGCATCAGACACTACAGTGGTGCTCTTCAGAGTGAGCCTCAGTTTCAGACAGAAAACACTTTGAACATTTCTAAGCACAGTACTTCTTTTTCCCAAGAAAAGGAATACAGCATTTTACAAATCCTCTGAGTGTCATTTCTGGATCTAGCCATGGATGCTGAGGCTTTTCTTGGCCTCCTTATCTTACCTGTGAAACAAACAGGGCATTTGAATGTGCCTCCCATCCCCTCAAAGCTGTGCTCAATCAGGTGACACAGGAGCTTTGCCGGAGAGTCAAACATCTGGTTACATAGCTTGCACTCATGATTGATGCCTTCCTCTGCAAGGTTCAAATGATACAACTTGTTAGTGACAAAGCAGATTAGTATCAGGGATGCAGCAACAGCAGTTGGCAAGAAACACCCGTGCCGGCACACACAATTTCATTGACCCACAGACATTGCTGTGGCTCCAGCCTCACCAGAGAAGCAGGCCGAGATGCTTGTGCGAGGTATGCAGGTGTACAGCCCAAACCACATGTAGGGGCAGTGATTTTCAGTGGTGATGGAAGCAGCACCATGATCAACCCACTAGGAGCCCACATGCCTGCTCCCCAGGCTCCTGACGACACTGCACTACTCCGCCTTGCATCCTACCACAAAGGGAGAGCATCCCTGCTCTGGGGATAGATTATTAAATAGCCAAACAGCACTTGAATTTAACAGTGTGAACTCTGCCAGCAACACCAAAAGCGGGCTGAAATGCAGACTACACTGCAAAAGTACAGGAGAGGAAGAAACTATCAGAGAAGAGCAGGAGCCCAGAGCACCGTCCCAACCTTAATTTTTATAACTCTTGGCTTTTGCAAGGTGAAGAGAGACCACTGAAAGTATTTAAACTACATTTGAAAGTGTAATTTCCATGTCATATAGCTTAAGCATTGAATACACAGGGCCCATTTTAAATGCCCCTATGTTCTAGCTAATACATACGGAAATAATAATTACTACTATTGTTTCAAGCCTACCATTTCTGTAAGATAATACATTTCAATATTTACTAACGTTTATGGTTCTGGGTGCAGTTGAGTCTTTTTTTGAGGTACCAAAGCCATATTAAAGCAATTTTCATACATAAAATTAAACACTCTTTTAATTTTCTTGAAGGGAGGGAGTTGTAGAAATTTGGACAGCACAATGTACAGCTTCTAGAAATCAGAAAAGACCTAAAATTAAAAAAGTGGTTTCTGTAAATAATTCCTGAAATGTGCCCTTCCTTCACTGTGGCAGCACATGAACTTCTCATGAAAACATATTTTTAAAAATTAAAGAAATTGTCTTTTGATGTACATTCATTTTTATTTTTATATCTTCAAATACCACCAAATTCACTTTTTAGCTCCAAGATAGCTAAGAAATGTGAATAATGCACGCCTTCAGAAGGCATGGTCTGTCGACGGCAAGAAGAAGCAAGACACGCCAACCCAATATGGGTGATAAGCAAGCTTCTGCTTTATTCGTGTCGCACATCGCTTATATCCTCGTGGTGTTAGCTACGCCTACGAGTGACAACAGTATTGGTTAGTTCTACACGGCTTCCTTTACATTCTCCTCCCACATCCGGTTTCCAGTTACATGTGAGGCCTACACTTTGCTTTGCTCGCACAAGGCCTCTAAGGATCCATGGCCTTGCTCTTGGAGCCATTCTGCAACAATTCCCCCTTTTTTCTTTTGTGAGAGCAAAACATTGTGGGTCATTCTGTTCACTTGCTTCATTAAAAAACTATAAGCAAGTCTAACAACTACAATGATTAAAATAACAATGATACATAAGCACAATCCTTCAAATAGCAGTGTTTTTAAGCCAACCTGTAATGCCCCATGAGGACAAGCATTTAGTTATCCCTAGGTCATTGCTCACTTGCAATTGCTGGGTAAGCTGAGCCAGGGTTTTCAGCTGTGCGTGTATCGAATTAAAATGACCAGAAAGATGCATACAACACATTCCATCAAACTTTTCACATCCATGTCCCTGTGCCAACAACCAAAAGTCTATAGCGGCTCTGTTCTGCAGTGTTGCATGTCCCAAAGAGTCAACATCAAACAACAAATCAGAAATTGCTTTCAATGTAGCATTTGTCTGCTTAGCAAGCCAGCAGCCTAGCTTGTTTAACTGAGCCAAGGCCCCGGCTGAAGCACTTACAGTGATTTGCCATATTATGATTGGGAGTGAGTGAACAAGTTACCTGACTGGGTTTAAACCACGACAGTTCTTTTTGGCGCCCAACGTGGGGCTCGAACACACGACCCTGGGATTAAGAGTCCCATGCTCTTTGGCCCAAATATCTGTAAGGTTATTTCGGAAATGAGTCCCATTGTCTGACTCAATTCTCTCTGGGGTGCCGTGTCGCCACAAAATCTGTTTCTTAAGGCCCAGGATAGTGTTCCGGGCAGTGGCATGGGGCACAGCGCATGTTTCCAGCCACCCGGTGGTTGCTTCCACCATGGTAAGCACATGGCGCTTGCCTTGGCGGGTTGGTGGCAGTGTGATATAGTCAATCTGCCAGGCCTCCCCATATTTATACTTCAACCATCGTCCTCCATACCAAAGAGGCTTTAACCGCTTGGCTTGTTTAATTGCAGCACATGTTTCACACTCATGAATAACCTGGGCAATAGTGTCCATTGTTAAGTCCACCCCTCGGTCACGGGCCCATCTATATGTTGCATCTCTGCCCTGATGGCCTGAAGTGTCATGGGCCCACCGGGCCAAAAATAATTCACCTTTATGTTGCCAATCTAAGTCCATCTGAGCCACTTCAATCTTAGCCGCTTTATCCACTTGTTGCTTGTTCTGGTGTTCCTCAGTGGCCCGACTCTTGGGTACATGGGCATCTAAATGACGTACCTTCACCACCAGGTTCTGCACCCTGGCAGCAATATCTTTCCACAGTGCAGCAGCCCAGATGGGTTTACCTCTGCGTTGCCAGTTGCTCCCAAAAAGAACTGTCGTGGTTTAAACCCAGTCAGGTAACTTGTTCACTCACTCCCAGTGAGTGGTGCCGAGCTGACAACAATCGAGGTCCGTGTCCGCCCCCCCCCCCCCCCCGCACCGGGGCTCTCCCCTTCCCTGCTCCCGGAGGAACGGGGAGGAGGATCGAGAGAGAGTGCAACTCCTACGGGTTGAGACAAGAACAGTCCAGCAACAAATCACCACCGCTACTATCAGCTAAAACAATGATAAGGGAAAATAACAAGAGAAGAGAATACGATACCACCGGCCAAGAAACGAGTCCCACCCGGAAGCCCCTGTCCTTCCGGGTAACTCCCAGTTACCCCCCACCCCGGGCATGACGTGCTGTGGTATGGAATACCTCCCCGGCTAGCCCGGGTCAGGTGCCCCGTCTCTGCTTCCTCACAGCTTCCCCTCCTCCCTGGCAGAGCATGAACCTCACAGAGTCCTTGGTCAGGGTAAACATCACTTAGCAACAACCGACAACATCGGCTTCACCAACACTGTTCTCAAACTAGAAGTCAAAACACAGCACTGCACCAGTTAACACAAAGGAAAAAACATGACTGCTACTGCTGAACCCAGAACAACCGGTCTCAACACTGATCCCTGAGGGACACCACTCACTACCGGTCTCCAGCTGGACATTGAGTCATTGACTGTGGGGAGTGAAGGCGATAAGATTTGCATGAAAAAGAGTTTGGGAATACTTAAAGTATTTGTTGGGGAAGGCAGTCTGGGTTATTCCTCCTTCAGGTAAAGGCATGCCCACTCATGGGATTGCTTTTGCTCAGGGACCCAGATATACTTAGTGGGTAATGTTGGAAGATGGGAAAGTCCTATGTGTACCTCAAGGGGATTTGATTTTAGGGGAAAACAGCCAATGAAGTCAATTGCATGCTGTTGCCTTCTATGTAGCACTTTTATAGCCCACCAACTAGATGTCTTCAGGTCACCTGCAACTGTCCCTGACTTCCCTCCGACCATCATCCCAGCAAAGAATGAACTTTGACAAAACCAGATGAGCTCAGCAATGACCAGATGAATTCCACGGTATCATCATCAGGCAATAACCCAACACTGCGCACTGTTTCTCCTGCTCTGAATGACTGTTACAAGAGATGGAGCCTGACATCATGGACTGAATGGACTCCGTGGCTTTATAGCGATTGGTCCATGGACTATGGAATTGATATCTCTCTTTCTTTGTGTGCGTGTGTGTATGAGACAAGAGTGATAGTATACTGAAAAATGTGTGATCTGAGCATGACGTGAATGGTATGGAATAAGGGGTGGATACTGTCCTGGGTTCAGCAGTAGCAGTCATTTTTCTCCTTCTTAGTAGCTGGTGCAGAGCTGTGGTTTTGACTGTCAGCCTTGGAACAATGCTGAGAACACTGATGTTTTAATTTGTTGCTAAGTAATGTTTAGTCTGCCCAAGGACTTTCTAAGTCTCATGCTCTGCCAGGGTGGAGGGGAAGCCAGGAGAATGTAGAGACAGGACACCTGACAAGACACCAGTGATTTTGTGTTATACCTTAGTTCCTGGACTGTTCTTATCTCAGCCATGGGAGTTACATTCTTTTGATTCTCCTCCCCATCCCTCCGGGAGTAGGGGGAGGAAGAAGGGGGGGGGGAGTGAGTGAGCAGCTGCGTGGCTCTGAGTTACTGGCTAGGCTTAAACCACGTTAGTATCTCAGTGTAAGCCTGCCATAGAGGGAGGGTTAAGGATTTGTGCAAATGAGCTCAGCTAATGCTATTGTAATGGTGCTAAAGAATTGGTCAAGAGCTTCCATTAGCCTCATGTAGCAGAAACAATTTGGGTTGCTAAAGGGTTTCACCCAAAGTAAAAAGCATGAATTCTTTGGTTCCAGTCAGAAAAATGCGAAGAGATGTCTGTGAATAGGACCTTGCTGGGTGTCCAACCCTCTGAGTGAAATTTCCTGTGTTGAGAAGGGTCTCGGCCTACATTTTCTAATTAATATATAGAATTTGTTTCTTGCTGATCTAGAATAAAATGTATAAAAATATAAAACCTTTAGTGACACAAAATGTCACAGTAATCATCTCTTAAGTGCTGCAATTATTTAATTGAGTTGCAGAAATGTCTTCAGAGAATTGCTTAGGACTTTAAAGAGAAATTAGCCCTTTAGGCATATGTCCCTCCTGCAAGCAGCTAACTTCTTTAATACCCCTTGCCTTGGTACAGCACTGCAAAGTGGCCTGAATGCAGCAATTTGCGGGATTTGGCACTGTGAGCCCCGCAAGCGCTTAGTGAATGCAATTGTGTAGCTCTATTGAAAATCCCACATATCATGCTGTGAGGAGCCAGCACTTTTTTTTCTGTTGGCGCTGTTGGTGAAAAATATTACAATAAAAAGTATGACACCATAGGTGTTTCAAAATGCAACTTTCCGACTGCAGGACTTCTAACCATGTAATAAAGTTCAGGGAAGAAAGCAGAGTTCAGACCCCATGTTGCAATAAAGGCAAGGAAATCTTACGTGTTCAAATACATAATTCATTCTTTCCTGAGACTTTCTACCAGTAAAGATTTTAATTTGTGCCTAGATGATACAATCTTTCATTTCTCTTCTACCTCCAGAGACAGCTGGGAAAGCATTGGGGCAGACCCAGTCATTGTAGTGAGCAAAAGCAAATGGTCATGACAGGTCAGAAAGCTTCTCTGCAGCTGGCAAGGGTGTGATGGCCCTGTAGGGTAGAGGAGAAGGAAACCCCCATCTTCTGCTTTGTGTGAAAGTGTCTGCAAGAAAGCCACCAGATCAGTCAGTGAGTTTTATTTGTTTTAAATAGAAATACTTTGCACCTTAAATAGTATATTGCTCCAAGGATCTTAAAACATGGAGCAAACACTGGCTGAGCCTCAGCTTTCTGTGGAGAGTTAAGTCTCTGTTCCCTCTTCTTGTCTTGCTGTATTTCCTGCTGACTTGAAGTCTACTGCCATTTTGTTACACAGCTTTCAAAAACAGAATTTGAAACACATGGCTTTAAAATTTTCTTATTAGCTATGACCATGAGCATTGATTGCTTTGCTGTATAACTATTTTTAATAGCACTTTAATAATATTTTTATGTAAATAACAGCACAATAATCCCAAGGAAGAAGTAACTAATGAGAAATGAAAACCACCTTTCTGCATGTGTGGGTACACATTGCATCTGCATAAGTGACAAGTTATGGAAAGGTATTGACCATATAAGTGATCAAATATATTCCTGCTAAAAGTCCAGTGAAAACACTGCATTTATATCAGGGATATATTTGGCTCAACTCGAAGGAGAATGCATGCATCTCACTCTGCAATGGTCATTTAAGCTGAATTGCATACATTGATCTGTGTGCCCCCCCTGGTGTTAGCATACAAAATTGACTGGATTACATATTCAGATGTAAAGCTACAGCAAAATTTGCTTTGGACTATTTATATTTTCTAATCCAACCTTTTAAGTCTAGTTATTTGCTTTCTAAACCCTGATATTTTTTCATTCCTTCTCAAATTCCTTCTTAGGGATTGACATCCATCTCTTCCCAAAACATCATGATGCCTGGTACAGTGCTTGGCAATCAGTGCTTTAGAGACTGCTGCCTTAGATGTGGTTTGGTTCTCCCAGACACGGCTATTCTGACAGCAATGCTTTAAATCATGAGATCTGTGCACCTTTGTTATCCTCTCTAGGAGGAAGCCCTCTAGGAGGAATAATTTGCATAGTAAGTCTTTAAAACATTTTTAACAATTATTTTTTTTTTACAAAACAGAGCTAAAAGCTAGCACCCTGTCCTGCCCCTTGGTCTTTACTGGCGTTACAGTTCTCCTCTTGCCAATCCCCTTTTCTATCCATGCTTATATTTTATATCACAGTCATTAAAAAAGCTATTAAACCTTATCCCCCTCCTTGTATAACACTAATCTCTGCCTCCTCTCTTGTCTATTTATGGAGACAATGTCCTTCACTGTGTCAAGACTGCTGTCCCTGTTTCTTAGGACAGTGCCCTCCTATATGTGCCACTGTCTTCACCCCAATCCATGTGCAGCAGCTCTGCAGACTGCTGCACCACCGTTGTACTGATTGCATGTGGCACCATCTTGCTGAAAAGAATAGTTGTGTCAATCTGCTCTGCTTTGAATAACAAAAATGGTGCCCCAGTGAACTTGCTGAGAAGGCTCTTGTCAGCATCAGGGAACCTAAGGCTTTGGACTGCAGATCTAGGCAGTGGCTATAATAGAGGACATCACATTTTCTTTCGCGTCTCCAACAGTAGAGGATAATGCCTCAGCAACTGAAGCAGGGTCCTAGGGCTATCTTTCAGATCTGGAAGACTGGAATATGTGGCCTCAACAGTCACCAGGCAATCGTGGTGTGCCAGTTCTCCTTCATTTCCGCTGAGGAAAGAAGCTGGGTTGACAGTGTTAGTTACCACTAACTCTGTATTATCTTGTTCCACCATGATGGCTTGATATTTCAGAAACCTTTGTGGGGAAACCAGCGCCCGCCTTTCACTTTCAGCACTGCAGACACTGTATGGGACACCAGCTGTGGAGGCAGTGTTCTCACAGGAGAATGGATAATTGGTACATAAACTCTGAAAATCCTGAAAGATACAGCAAGGCCATGAGAGGCCCGAGGAAGCCTAAACAAGCAAGATAAGAAGCAGCTGGAATTCACTGAGATGAGAACTGTGGACTGTTGGCAAGCTTTTGAGGTCAAGTTCCCACACCTGTGCTTAACCAATTATATGCTAGTTGCAAAGTGTCTTCAAGACATGTATCCAATCATAATATGCCAAATCACTCTAAGTGCATGTAAGAAATAGTATTTAAGGGGTTAAGGCTTTGGAATACAGGGCTTTTTGTCTGATCATATTGATCTCTGACTGAGTCCATATATATTCTGCAGCAATTGGCGCCCGAACAGCGACACCCCATATTTTTCATATTGAAACTGAAGGAATGAAAGTGCATGGCACCGAAGAAAGTGGAAAACAGGGAGCCTCAGTGACGCTGGCTGGGTTCGATCCAGCAGGACCAGGATCGGGAGGTAGTCGCCTCAGAACAGAACCTAGTGAGCCCGGAAGACACTGTGCAGTGCAAATAAGGTAACAGCCGAGGGGGTCTGGAAGAGGGTTAGGATGGGAAAAAAGAAAATGGTCATCCTTAACCTCTTCCAGCATATCCTCTCATTGAGAGGGATAGAATATGATGATAATCTGTTAAAAAGATTGTTGCTCTGGAGTAAAAAAAAGGGCTGAACCAGGGGGTTAATGAAGCTTTTGATCTCGGGACTTGGAAAAAAAATTGGGGCACGCCTGTGGGATCAAGTTACTTGTGGGTTTAAGGAGGCAAAGTCTCTTGCTGCCCCCTGGTTGCTACTAAAAGGGACTCTAGCCGCAATGAAGGCTGAGAAACAGGCGGCAAAATCCGTTTTTACAGCTCTCTCTGACTCGCCTTCACAACAGCAGGGCTCGGCACCTACATTAGATTCATCACCTGGTGCTACAGCCATGGTAGTGTCGTCTGTTTCGGGCATAAAACATTCTGGCCAAAAACCAGCGCGCAGTACAGTACGAAAGTTTGAGGACCCTGCACCTTTTCCCTATCCTGTGTCGACAACGCCTTTACCGGCGGCAGCTCCAGCTGATACTTGGGAGCCAGTAGCGGCTACTGAACAACTGAAACAAACTAATGTTAACCCTTTTTGTGCTGCTACTGCCCCTTAACTTAATCTCCAAGATTTTTTGCCAGGGTGGGAGTCTCCTGAGGAGGAGAGTGTAACTCCCAATAAATACCCACCTCTGCCACCTACACCACCACTTGCATGGCTCCCACAGGAGCCGCAAAATTAGTGGAACTGAGGACAATGGACAAAATCCTTAGATAAACAATTGCAGGACTTGCGGGACTGTCTGGACAAATTGGGGGAGGAGAGGGAGCAAGCCCCAGAAAAAACAGAAAAAACAGAAAAAACAGATAAGATCAGTCCTTGTGATGTGTTGTTACCACCGATTCCTACATCTAATAAAGCTAATCCGAGCGCCATGAGATGGCAAGGCTGCATTCAGGATGCAATTATAGACAGTACTATTTTGCCGATAGCTGTTCCCGCTGCATTCTCTGTTATTATAAATTCTCAGGGACAGTCTGTCTGGACTCCTATGGACTGGAAAGCTATGAAAGAAATGAAGGGAGCAATTACTCAGTACGGGTTGTCTTCCCCATATACACAACAAATGTTATCTGCTTTCTTTTCTAGTCCTGTTCTAACTCCAAATGATTGTCTCAGAGTGGCTGCAATTTTATTAACTCCTTCACAGCTCCTACATTTTAAAAGTGGGTTTGAGGAGCTTGCTGCAAGAGCTGCATATGAGAATTCAGAGTGTAATCCTCATCACCCTTTGCACAGTGTTTCATCTGAAATGTTATTGGGAAAGGGACAATTTCATCCTGATGGAGTACAAGCTTGTATGAAAATTGAAGTTTTGCAGCAAGCACAGCAATTGGCTTTAGCTGCTCTGAAAGCTGTGCCGGAAGCAGGAAAACCTAATCCTTCATATACATCAGTAAAGCAGGGACCTACTGAGCCCTATATGCAATTTATTGACACATTGACAGAGGCTATCGAAAAGAATATTGATCTGGCATCTAATGCTAAAGAATTGATGCTTATGCCTCTGGCTATGGAAAATGCTAACCCAGCTTGTAAGCGTATTTTGCAGGTTTTGCCAAAATCTGCTGGTCTTCAAGAAATGATGGATGCATGTTCTAAAGTGGGCACAGCAGAGGAAAAGGCTGGATACATGGCTACTGCCTTTGCTGCTGCTGTTAAACCCCTTCTACAAGAAAGTCAGGGTGATTGTGGGGGTACTAAAGGTATGAGATGTTATAATTGTGGACGGATGGGGAATTTTAAAAAGCAGTGTACTGTAAAGAAAATTAGTTCAGCAACCCCCCCCCTCAGTGTGGTGTTACTGGTTTTGCAGACAAATGTATTAAATGTGACAAATTTGGCCACAAGACAATTGAATGTCATTCAAAGTTTAAAAAAGAAGGAACCCCGTTGGGAAACTTGAATGTGAGTGCGATGCCACCCCGCGCAACAACACAAAATCAGGGTGTCTGGACTGCATCCCCTCCGCCACGGCAGGGAGTGCCAGAGTGGATGTGGCAACAGCAATAGATTTTACCATAACTGATACTTCTGTTCATTGTATTCCATCTAAATTAAATGGGCCTCTTGGTCATGGGTTATGTGCTTTGCTACTGAGACGATCATCAACATCAAGGTAAGGAATCTTTGTATTCCCCGGTGTAATTGATGCTGACTATACTGGAAATATTGGGATCCCCCCTTCCTGCCCTGCTTCCCCAGGTGTCCCTCCGTAATAGGTTTGAGGCCCTGGATCTTGAAGGAGAAGTAGGTGAGAACGTGGTGCAAGGCCAGCCCACAAGGCCAGGTAGGAAAAGGCGGTCGACTTTGCACCTCAAGACTGCCTCTGATAAGAAAGAAAGAAGGGTCATTGTAGTAGGCAATTCCCTTCTGAGAGGAACAGAGGTCCCGATATGCAGAGTTGACCCTCATCATAGGGAAGTGTGTAGTCTGCCTGGAGCCCGGATCAGGGATATCACTAGGGCGCTCCCCAACCTGGTGCACCCGACAGACTACTACCCGCTGCTGGTCTTCCAGACAGGTGGGGCGGAAGCTGCTTCCCGCAGTCTGAGGGGGATGAAGAAAGACTACAGGGCCTTGGGGCGGATGGTGAAAGAGTCTGGGGCTCAAGTGATCTTCTCCTCACTCCTTCCATCTTCCACTGATGATGTGGGAAGGAATGGGAAGATTCAGTTCATAAACAATTGGCTTCGAGACTGGTGCTACAGGCAGGGCTTTGGATTCTTTGATAATGGCTGGTTTTATAGGGCACCATTCTGGACAATGACAAGTGGGAAAGGTTTGTCTCACAGAGGCAAAAGGATGCTGGGGCACGAATTAGCAGGGCTCATTTGGAGAGCTTTAAACTAGATTCGAAGGGGGATGGGCTTGTAGCTGGGCTTGCCCCAGTGGGGCAGCACTCCAGAATTAGTGAAGACTGGGAGGCCTCCTATAATCCTAGGGTGAAATCGGTGTGCTCAGCTCGCTCCCTGGAATGTCTGTACACCAATGCGCGCAGCATGGGAAATAAGCAGAGGAGTTGGAAACCTGTGTTAAGTCAGGAGACTATGATCTGGTGGCAATTACAGAGACGTGGTGGGACAGCTCACATGACTGGAATATAGTCATGGAGGGCTATGTCCTTTTCAGGAAAGACAGGCCAGCCAGGAGGGGTGGTGGGGTTGCTCTTTATGTGCGGGAGCAACTACAGTGCACCGAGTTCTGTCCAGGGACAGATGATGAGCGAGTTGAGAGTCTGTGGGTGAGAATTAAGGGGCAGGCTGGCAGGGGGGATACTGTTGTAGGTGTCTGTTACAGACCACCAGATCAGGGTGAGGAAGTTGACAAGGCCTTCTACAGGCAGCTGAGAGCGGCCTCACAGTCACAGGCCGTGGTCGTCGTGGGGGATTTTAACTTCCCTGATGTTTGCTGGAAGGACCACTCGTCAACCCAGCCGCAGTCCAGGAGGTTCCTCCAGTGTATGGATGATAACTTCCTCCTGCAAATGGTGGATGAGCCAACCAGGAGAGGAGCGCTGCTGGATCTCATCCTCACTAACAAGGAGGATCTGGTTGAAGCAATAAGGGTTGAGGGCTGCCTTGGTTGCAGCGACCACAAGATGGTGGAATTCAGGATCTTGTGTGGTAGGACTAGTAGAATAGCAAGTAGAATTGCAACCCTGGACTTTAGCAGGGCAAACTTTGGCCTTTTCAAGCAATTGCTGGGGGAAATCCCATGGGCAAGGCTGCTTGAATGTAAAGGGACCCACGATAGTTGGTTGACATTCAAGGATTGCTTTTTCCGAGCTCAAGATCGGAGCATCCCGACACGTAGGAAGTCAAGGAAGAGGGTCAGGAGACCTGCGTGGCTAAATAGGGAATTGCTGGGTATGCTCAAGTGGAAGAGGAGAGTTTACAGGTCATGGAAGGAGGGGCTGGCCACTTGGGAGGAATATAAGGCTTCTGCTAGAGGATGTAGGAAGGCAGCTAGGAGGACTAAGGCCTCCTTAGAATTAAACCTGGCAAGAAGGGTCAAGGACAGCAAAAAGAGCTTTTTCAAATACATGGCAGATAAAACTAACACCAGAGGCAATGTAGGCCCACTGATGAACGGGATGTGTGCCCTGGTGACAGAAGATACAGAGATGGCAGAGTTACTGAATGCCTTCTTTGCCTCTGTCTACTCTGCTGCAGGCAGTCCTGAAGAGCCCTGTACCCCTGAGACCTTAGATGAAGTCAGGTCAACGGAGCGGTTTGCCTTAGTTGACGAGGAATGGGTTAGAGACCAGTTGAGCAATCTGGACATGCATGGGTCCAGATGGGATGCACCCGCGGGTGCTGAGGGAACTGGCGGAAGTCATTGCTAGACCACTCTCCATCATCTTTACCAAGTCTTGGGAAACGGGAGAGGTGCCTGA
The DNA here is from genome assembly GCF_028554395.1 of Pezoporus wallicus. NCBI lineage: Eukaryota > Metazoa > Chordata > Aves > Psittaciformes > Psittacidae > Pezoporus > Pezoporus wallicus. Next base: position 17,786 of record NW_026641297.1, read on the forward strand.
GGACTGGAGGAAAGCAAATGTCACTCCAGTCTTCAAAAAGGGCAAGAAGGAGGACCCGGGTAACTATAGACCGGTCAGCCTCACCTCCATCCCTGGGAAAGTGATGGAACACCTTATCCTTGGTGCCATCTTAAGGCATATCAAGGATAAGAGGGTTATGAGGGGCAGTCAACATGGCTTCACCAAGGGGAAATCATGCTTGACCAATCTCTTAGCCTTTTATGAGGAAATAACACGGTGGATGGATGATGGCAGAGCGGTGGATGTGGTCTCCCTTGACTTCAGCAAAGCATTTGACACAGTCTCCCACAGCATCCTCACAGCTAAATTGAGGAAGTGTGGACTGGATGATCAGGTAGTGAGGTGGACTGCGAACTGGCTGAAGGAGAGAAGCCAGAGAGTTGTAGTCTATGGGGCTGAGTCTAGTTGGAGGCCTGTAACTAGTGGAGAGCCTCAAGGGTCAGTACTGGGACCGGTATTATTTAATATATTCATCAATGATTTAGATGAGGGAATTGAGTGTACTATCAGCAAGTTTGCTGATGACACTAAGCTGGGAGGAGTGGCTGACACGCCAGAAGGCTGTGCTGCCATCCAGCGAGACCTGGACAGGCTGGAGAGTTGGGCAGGGAATAACTTGATGAAATATAACAAGGGAAAGTGTAGAGTCCTGCATCTGGGCAGGAACAACCCCAGGTTCCAGTATAGGTTGGGAAACGACCTGTTAGAGAGCAGTGTAGGGGAGAGGGACCTGGGGGTCCTAGTGGACGACAGGATGACCATGAGCCAACACTGTGCCCTTGTGGCTAAGAAGGCCAATGGCATCCTGGGGTGTATTAGAAGGGGGTGGTTAGTAGGTCGAGAGAGGTCCTCCTTCCCCTCTACTCTGCCCTGGTGAGACCCCATCTGGAATATTGTGTCCAGTTCTGGGCCCCTCAGTTCAAGAAGGACAGGGACCTGCTGGAGAGAGTCCAGCACAGGGCAACGAAGATGATTAAGGGAGTGGAGCATCTCCCTTATGAGGAAAGACTGAGGGAGCTGGGTCTCTATAGTTTGGAGGAGACTGAGGGGTGACCTTATTAGTGTATATAAATATATAAAGGGGGAGTGTCATGAGGATGGAGCCAGGCTCTACTCAGTGGCAAACAATGATAGGACAAGGGGTAATGGGTACAAACTGGAACACAAGAGGTTCCACTTAAACTTGAGAAGAAACTTCTTCTCAGTGAGGGTGACAGAACACTGGAACAGACTGCCCAGGGAGGTTGTGGAGTCTCCTTCCCTGGGGACATTCAAAACCCGCCTGGACACATTCCTGTGTAACATTATCTAGGTGTTCCTGCTCTGGCAGGGGGATTGGACTAGATGATCTTTCGAGGACCCTTCCAATTTCTAGCATACTGTGATACTGTGATACTGCGATGGTGCAAACGCATGCTCCTCCGGTCAACATCCCTGAAAATTCGAAAATAGCTCAAATCTCAAATGATGATCTGACCAATCTCATGCCCCTTTTAAAGGGTGAGTCAAAGGCAGAACAAAAAAGAGTTCTATCAAAAGCTCAGTATGAGGCCTGTCCTGGGTTCAGCAGTAGCAGTCATTTTTCCCCTTCTTGGTAGCTGATGCAGTGCTGTGTTTTGACTTTCAGCCTGGGAACAGAGCTGATAGCGATGTTTTGGTTTGGCCAAGGACTTTGTGAGCCTCATGCTCTGCCAGGGAGGAGGGGAAGCCAGGAGGAAGCAGAGACAGGACACCTGACCCAAACTGACCAAAGAGGTATTCCATACCACAGCACATCATGCCCAGGATGTAACTGGGAGTTAGCCGGAAGGGCTGGGAGACTGCAGGGTTGGAGGAGGTATCAGTTGGTGTTTGGTCGGGCTGAGGGGGGCGAGTTATCGGTCGGCTGGTGCTGAGGTGTTGTATTCTCTTCCCTTGTTATTTCCTTTATCATTATTATCATTGGTGGTAGCAGTTGTGATTTGTGTTATACCTTAGTTACTAAACTGTTCTTATCTCAACCTGTGGGAGTTGCATTCTTTTCGATTCTCCTCTCTGTCCCTCCGGGAGCAGGGGGAGGGCAAGAAAGGGGGGGAAGTGAGCGAACGAATTGCCTGACTGGGTTTAAACCACGACAAGGCCTTAGATCACATCATGACAAAAATCACTAATCTTGTCCCAATTGTCAAGGCCAGGCAGTAGGTATAGGCCTTGGAGTTAACCCTCGAGGCCTCCAGCCTCTTCAGCTTTGGCAAATGGATGTGACTCACATACCCTCTTTTGGGAAATTGAAATATGTCCATTTTACTATTGACACTATTCTCCTACAGGACAAGCTATTATTGAACGAACATGTCAAACTTTGAAACAACTGTTGGAAAAACAAAAAACGGGGGAAGAAGGACTTACACCGGTAGCAAGGATACAGAAAGCTCTATATGTTATGAATTTTTTGCGATTGACAGGAGACTTTAATGATCCCCCAGCCATAATACATGGTCAGGCATTAGGTTTATGTTATATGACTAAAACTCCGGGTATTCTGGTCCAGTATAAGGATTTGGAAACCAGCATTTGGAAAGGTCCTGCAGAAGTAAAACTAACTGGTCGAAGTTATATGTGTATAGTTATAGATTCCGGTCTGCGGTGTGTGCCAGCTCGATGGGTGAAACCCTGGAAAGAGTCAGCACAGCCCCAGGACACCCCCCTTGTCAGTGACTGAATTAATTGAAATTTCAGATTAGGACTTCCGTTTTAAGGATGTTTTCAGTCCTTCTTAAAGTGAAGGGAGCAATTTTTTTTCCATTGAAAAAAAAAACAAAACCAAATAAACAAACCAAAACAAAACAAAAAAAAAAAGAAAAAAAAAACCACCATCCACCACCCCCCGCTCACCCCCCCGAACCTACAGCGAGACAAACATGGGATACAGGGGTATTGAGTGCGTTTTCGGTGCTGGGAAGGTCTTTTGTATGTTCTTATTGGGGGTATTGGGCATACTGTGACTCATTTAATACAGTCTCTCTGTGATACGCATGAACTCGAAGTTGGTAAAAATTAGTATGTCCAGGTTTCTATCAATCTTTGGAGACCTTTGTAGATATTGCTGGCCACTTCTTCCAACATAGGCTGGCCACCTGTGTCGGAATGAGTGTGCATTTTGTTCAGTATAAAAGCCCAAGCCTCATACGATGTGGGGGAGGCAGAGCCTCTGCAGGGACGCCTGCTAAGGATGAGCCTGCCACCTTGCACTGCAGTGATGCTTCCCGGAGATGTTTTTCTGTTAGTCTCCACAGGGTCCTTGTGCCATGTTCTGTGTGTGGGACTGTGTACTGGGAGTAATAATTGTCTTTTTGTGTTTCAAATATTGTACTTGTGTGGAGTGTGCTTGTGGGATCCCACACGTGTGTGTGTGTTGAGGGCAATCAATGTTTTGAGTATTGTTGGGTTCATGTAAAAGTTTTAATGGGTAGCTGTTTAACATTTTGGGTATGAAAGGTTTAATGTAAAAGTGCGGCTGCCGGCAAGTATTTATAGTTGCTGCTGAAGCAGGCAGGCGGCTGTAGCTGCTGCCGAGCAGGTCAGGTTTTACAGGGATCAAAAAAAAAAAAAAAAGGAAAAAAACAATGATGCTGCAAATATGCATTTTAACTTGTCTACTTCTCAAGAACTGATAACCTGGGGAGGGGGTATATTTGTGTCCACCTGACTGCAGGTCCAAGGTCCATGGCGACTGTCTGCAAAGTTTGTCAAGCCTTGCCATGAGCTGGACAAGACAAATGGAAAAACCTGATGCTTCAGCTACAGGAGCTGACCGTGAATACCCCAAGCAGATAGAGGAAGAGAAAATAGAATGATTGCAAAACATCACTTGGGGACAAATGAAAAGTAACATCCTGAATATGTGTGCTTGTAAAGTAGCTATTATTAGAGGTTGTGATTTTGTGTATAAAACCACCTGTATTTACTAGCTAGTTACTAATAATAAACTGCACCTTGTATTGTATAGATTTGTCACTTGTAAAAGAGATGTTAGAGTATGGAAATTTGCAGTAGCTGCTACAAAATGCGAAGGCAAAAGCTAGAAAGATTTTAATACAATGGTAGTGTTATAAAGCAGGTAATGGAACAAATTAAGAGGGTGGGAGAATTCCACTGGTAAGAAATGTCTTTGGCTAGTCCCTTGCTGCCATCAGCATCTTCAACATGCTGCTGCACCCTGTAATAGTTACTCTGCTAATGTAAATTTGTGTGTGCCTTGCTGTAGTAGCAACTTGTTACTGGATGAAGCAGGTGAAACTCTGCATTGACAACAAGGTGCAAGGACTGAGACTGACAAAATGCCTGCTACCACAATCAAGGGCAAGACTGGGTTGGCCTCTGTGTTTGCCACCGAGAAGAACCTTTAGCTCCGATGTTGGCTGCAACCCAGCAGGTGTGGAGCGGTGGTGACACATGCCATGCTAGACCTTGATGTGAAGGATGGCCTCCCCTGTTACCAGAGAGCCATACAGCAGAAAAAAGGGGCAGGCCCAGCAGCCTGTACTCAGCATATATTGGAGATACGATCTAGGCCAAATCCCCTGTTCAAGTAGAGTCATCCAAACCTCATATAAAACAAAAAGGGGGAGATGTGGAGGCAGTGTTCTCAAAGGAAAATGGATAATTGGTACATAAACTCTGAAAATCCTGAAAGATACAGCAAGGCCATGAGAGGCCCGAGGAAGCCTAAACAAGCAAGATAAGAAGCAGCTGGAATTCACTGAGATGAGAACTGTGGACTGTTGGCAAGCTTTTGAGGTCAATTTCCCACACCTGTGCTTAACCAATTATATGCTAGTTGCAAAGTGTCTTCAAGACATGTATCCAATCATAATATGCCAAATCACTCTAAGTGCATGTAAGAAATAGTATTTAAGGGGTTAAGGCTTTGGAATACAGGGCTTTTTGTCTGATCATATTGATCTCTGACTGAGTCCATATATATTCTGCGGCAACCAGCATAGTCATTTTCTGGCCCAAGGTGAATTTGTGTGCTTATTGGATGTTTAGTACAACTGTTGCAATGGCCCTGAGGCATCCAGGCCATCCTTCGGCTGCAGAGTCCAATTGCTTAGTAAAATAAATAACTGCTCGCCGGTACCGGCCCAAGTCCTGTGCTAGTGTCTTTAAGGCAGTTCCTTGTTTCTCTTGGGAGAAAAGAAAGAACTGTTTACTCATGTCTGGGAGTCCTGAGGCTGGTGCCGACATCAAGGCATTTTTTTTTTAATTGGTGGAAGGCTCAAGTGGCTTCCTTTGTCCAGTGAAGATTCTTGTTGTAGTGCATATAGAGGCTTAACAATTAGTCCATGATGGTAGATCCACAATCTACACCATCCTGTCATACCATCCAGGACACACAGGCCTCTTCTGTCTGGGTAGCTATTAGGATGTCGTCTATGTACTGTAATAACTTCCCTTCTTCCAGTGGGGCTTCCCAGGACACTAAGTCTTTTGAACGTTGTTATCCAAACAGGGTGGGACTGTTCTTATGTCCCTGAGGCAGCACCGTCCACGTGAACTGGGTTTTGCATCCACTCTTAGGACTTTCCCATTCAAATGCAAAGATTTTCTGTCTGGCTTCATGGAGAGGGAAGCAAAAGAAAGCATCCTTCAAATCTAGAATGGTAAACCAAGTTAGCTCTGGTGTTAAGCATGTTAGCAAAGTGTATGAATTTGCTACTACAGGGTAAGGATCCTCAGTTATTTTGTTAACAGCCCATAAGTCCTGTACCACCCAGTATGACCCATCAGGTTTACCAACAGGTAAAATAGGGGTGTCATAATCAGATTGACACTCTTTTAGCAGTCCTAGCTGTAGGAAATTTTCAATCAGTAGGCAAATTCCTTCCCTATCTTCCCTTTTTTTAGGGGGCATTGTTTAATCCTGACTGGCTGTTTTCCCTCCTTGAGCTTAATCTGTATAGGGGGTGCATTTTTGGCCCTTCCAGGTGTGTTTGTAGCCCATGCCCCTGGGAATACCTGATCCAGTATACCTTCCCTGACTTCTCCCTCGATATGATTAGTGATCAGAACTAAGCTTTAACATCTCTATATACTGTTGGTCGTTTACTTTTAAAGTGATCTCGCTGCCTTTGAAAGTAATGGTCGCTCCCAAGTGTTCTAACAAATCCCTCCCCAAAAGAGCTTTTGGGGAGTTAGGCATATACAAAAACTTATGGATGCCCCATTGTTTTCCCAATTGATATTTTAATGGTTTACAAAAATAAGCCTTTTCACTTTGGCCAGTTGCCACTTTTACCATAATATAATCGTCCCCCAAAGGCATTACATCTTTGTTTAAAACTGAATACACTGCGCCTGTATGAACCAAAAATTCCACTTCCTTTTTTTTTGTCCCCTAGCTTCATTATAACCAGTGGATCTGCTAGGGAAGATTCCCCTGGTCCCCGTCAGTCTAGCTCCAATTCAGTCACCGGAGCCACCCACGGCACTCCCCACCCAGGGCAGTCTCACTTCCAACGTCCAAACTCCTCATAGCACGCACACCAATCCAGTTCCACAGAAGAGGAGCCCACTCCTCCACCTCTGCCAGGCATTCCTCCTCCACCAGTTTCAAAGCAACCAGGGCAGCCGTGGCTATAGCACGACCCAGCTTTTTCTTTTCTACCTGTTCCTGATTCCTATATGCTCTCCATGCTTCCTCCTTCACTCCTGCCCACATTTATTCAACACCCCCTCAGTCCCGTCTGTCAACATGTCTGTTCCCAAGAATCCATCCCATGCTCAAACACAGGAGCTGCACCAGCTCCCCTCCTTTCCCCCTTGGTTTTCCTTTTATTTTTTTTTTCTCACAGCTGCTCACCCTGCTCTGCAGGGGCTGCAGATGCCTGCCTCTGCAACAGCACTTCTGGTTTAACCCTTTCTTAACTCTGAATGTGAATGTGCAGCTTGTTGCCAGTGACAGCAATCTCCTCCTCCTTATCAATATCTGATAGGACAGATATAGAGGGTACTACTCTCGGAGGTACCTGTGATATATAATTTTCCTATTTATTTTCCTGATTACTGTTTTTTAACTTTTAAACATCATTGTGGAGGCAGTGTTCTCACAGGAGAATGGATAATTGGTACATGAACTCTGAATAATCCTGAAAGATACATCAAGGCCATGAGAGGCCAGAGGAAGCATAAGCAAGCAAGATAAGAAGAAGCTGGAATTCACCGAGCTAATGAGAACTGTGAACTGTTGGCAAGCTTTTGAGGTCAAGTTCTCACACCTATGCTTAACCAATTATATGTTAGTCACTAAGGGTCTTCAAGACGTGTTCAATCATAATATGCCAAATCACTCTAAGTGCATGTAAGAAATAGTATATAAGGAGTTAAGTCTTTGTAATAAATGGCAATCGCTTGATCACATTGATCGTCTCTGCGTTGCCCGTGACTCCCACGTCAACACATCATTCCCCCAATATCACAGGCTGAAAAACATCTCTCCAGCTTAGCTTTCTGTTTTCCCCTGTCCTTTTCCAAAGCCAAAATTAGGGATCTGGCAGAGCTATATTAATTTCACATTCTGTCTGCCACTCCGGGTGGTTTCTTAAAGTGAAAAACATATCTGCATACATTACTTCATCCCATTTTCCTGGCCACCTCAAAAACAACATTAATTGTAACAATGTATTATAATTCAGAGTTCCATTTTTTAGGCCATTTCTCCTGATCTTCCAAAATATATAAAGGCCACCATTGGTTCCAATATTTTATAAACATTTTCTTGTTTACCGAGCCCCCAAAAGACCCTCCCAGTTCTTTCCAATGTGCCAAAATGTAATGGGCTTTTCTTCAGAATTCCCTTGTTTTGACCGGCTCCCATTTCAAGCAATCTTTTACAAATCTCTATAGCTTCTCTTTCCCAGTGCTCTGCAAATGCACTTAAAAAAAATATGAGAGCACCTATGCACAAGTTTTATGATATTCTCAGGGGGTTCAGTAAAATAGTATCTCTGGGTTCTGCAGATCAACTCCCCTGTTGTTAGATCATAGTTTCGGTTCCAGCAAAATTTACACTGTCCTAGTATCCGCGGCAGGTTCCACTGTTCAAAAATTATTATGCATCCATATGTGAGGCTACAAGCCTCTGGTACTGAGTGTAAAGTCCATGTCTCAAGAGTAGGACTACAGATATTAGAGGTTATACTTCTCTTATACAGCCACTGGGGGGCAGAGAGGGAACTCTTCTTAACCCCCCCATTAGCCACGGTTTACTTTTGTCTACTCCTCTCCCACCACTTAAACACTGTAATCTTTAACACTAACGACAGACATATACACACACAAAACACTTAGACAAAACACAAAACAAATACGCTTTGTCTGTCTCCAGCTGCTCTCCTCGCGGAGAACACGGAACCGCGGATCAGGACTCCACACTCACTTCATAGCTATGCCACGTCTCAGCCACACAAAACACTTCCACACCCACAAGGGATCCCACAGCCACGCTCCACACAGTGGTTCCACTTACCTTTCTCCTGCTTCCTACACAGTCATTAGCAGGTCCGTCCTGGCTCCCAAAACCTGGGATGCAGCGAAAACATGGACTCACCCAATCCACTCTCAGGATCTCTAGAGGCCGCTCTATCGGTTGGCAAGTCCCCTGCTTGCAAGCCCTACCTGCCAAGGGGAACTACGCTGTGCACCAGCTGTCTCTGCGTGCCTTGGGGGTTAGCTCCTCCAAAGGCATGCTTGCCTCAATATTGTTTCCCTCTACATTTACTCTCTAAAGTTATATATATTCATAAGGTTGCACTATATGCCTATACATATTCATGTCCTATCCCCACTTTGCATTATAATGAGCTAGAAGGTCCTTCACGCCTGTGCAGTGCCCCGCTGGCCATGGGCGAGGGTCTCAAGATGAAGTAAATGAGTCTTCCTCTTGTGAGTAGGGGTCTTCAAGATGAAGTAAACGAGTCTTCCTTGAGCCTGAATTTATCACCTCTAGCCATCACGCATGCTCTCTAGGAATCTGGTCAAAGTCCAAACCACAAAGCTGGTCTTCACTGGAACTAAGTAACTGTTCCTGAAATGCAGATAGACTCCACAACTCATTAAAGTTATAAAGTAGGTATGCTTTATTCAGCGCTGAGGCGCATGGGGATAGCTCCTCCAAAGGCATGCACACCTCAGTGTTGTTTCACTCTACATTTATTCTCTAAAGTTATACATATTCATAAGGTTACATGATATGCCTATACATATTCATGTCCTATCCCCACTTTGCATTTTAATGAGCTAGAAGGTCCTTCACGCCTGCGCAGTACCCCCCCAGTCATTGGCGAGGGTCTCAAGATGAAGTAAATGAGTATTCCTCTTGTGAGTGGGGGTCTTTAAGATGAAGTAAATGAGTCTTCCTCGAGCCTGAACTTTTTACCTCTAGCCGTCACGCATGCTCTTTAGGAATCTGGTCAAAGTTCAAATTGTAAAGCTGGTTTTAATCAGTAAGCATGATAGGTGTTTGCTGAGCAAGCAGAACTTTTGTTAAGCAAGCAGAATTCTTTTAAATGCCTTGTACAACACCCCTGTACAAGCCCCCCGTATATTAACTAAACCTCTGTATCAGTCCCCCCTTTTCTATAAAGTGAGTAAATTCCTTTACTCTTCAAACAAGTTCCTTGCGGAAGGTGTCTCTCAGCGCTTTGCCATGTGCGTTTAACAGAGAAGTCAAACCCATTATGTGCTGTAGCCTTCGCCAGTTCCAAACAAATAATCCAATAGACAATACAAAACTAATTTTAACTAATATTAAAAGAGCAACAATAGGGTGACACAACATATTCACCACACCAGTTGCAGTTGGTGACCATCCGAAAAGTACATCCCACCAATAGTTGCTTGTATCTTGTTCTACCCTTAATAAAACTTTGCTTATTTCTTCTGTGCCATGATGAACTGCAATTAAAGTTTTCTTTCCGTTTTCCTGGATCTCTTTTATTATTTTTATCGGGTCAGGATGTTTTGTTAATTGCCTCACCAATGTAAGGTTCATTCCAATGGGGGCAGGTGATAGCTTGTGGTATATTGTGTAATTGGATTGGATACAACTGGTGCTGAATACGTCAAGTCACACCCAACAATCTTAACAAAGTTACAAATACACAAACTAGAACGGTTCTTAGCAGCTACGATTTCGTTATCATCTATCTTGACAAAAGCACAAGCAGTTCGCAAACATACGCAGCCTTGGCCAATAAGTACAAGCACAGTTTTTTGAATAATATCTTGATGAACTTCAAAATGACAAATGACTTGTTCTATATCAAGACATATGTCCTTAGCATCAATTGTGTTACTTTCACAAATGAATCCCTGTTGTTCTCGTGTAATACAAGACTCTAAATTTATAGTCTGCCACTTCTCATTTTCCTCCCGAGCCAGGGCCCACAACCTATGTTCAGAGGGGTAAAGTATTGTTCCCTCATGATTCAACCCTAATGCAATAATGGGGTGGATAGTGTAAATTGTTACGTTACCTATAGTGAGCACAAATGCTGTATCCATGTTCGTAGTGGGGTCATAGGTGAAATTTACTAGGGACCACCAAGATTGGAGCTTTCTTTCCAGATCATTAGCATTATCCCAAACAACTTTTCGGAAGTCAACAGGAAAAACCCCTTCACTTCCTTCCCTTATAATTAAGGCATCTAATGATTGCATCCACAGTTGTGCTTGTATACGACTAAGGGCCAGGGACACATTGTCCTGGGCCACACCAAGCGCATCTATTATCAACCTTTGGTCCTGTTCCTCGACCTTTTTCCATTTTGTTAACACTTCTGAAACTTGCCACTGGCTAGTTCCTAATGCTAGTAGAGAAGACTGTAGGGGTTTTTGGAGTTCTGTCAAGTCACTGGTTGCAGTGGCCAGTTTATTTTAGTACTTCTGAATCGATTCCATTTAGGACCCCCAGTCCCATTCCTAACATCCCATCCTAAAATCCCTCCACTTTCTACCTTTGAAGGGTGCTTGTCTTTGTGACCATATTGTCCAGCCTTAAAAGGATGTCTTTAGGAAAGGAGAACAGGCTGGCTGAATTTCAGAGATATTGGTTTGCATTAATAATTCAACACATTTAAGAGACCGTTCTGGGTTAGATATCAGTTGTTGTTGGCCCGTATTTCTTATTACATATGGACCAATTTCATAAAGTTTATGTTCGGATGGCGTAACGGTTGTGGTAGTGGATTCAGACACAATACTCGTAGGGAGGGTTGTTGTGGGAGATCCAATATCTATTAAAAAATCAAATTAAATCCCTTTTGAATTATCTTTATCATTTCAAACACAAATTAGGTTCGCTGGTTGTGTCAACATAAAATTATACCAACAGCTATTTTTGGGTTGTTTGTTTTTCACTATTACAGTTCTCTACTCCAAGTCGGGTGCCATCCCCTAGAATTAGGGATGGTTTCTGGGGTGCATGAGGATTTTCGCAAGAAAAGTCAAAGAATTGGCATCTCACTTCAAATTTTTCTCCCATGTTTCCCCAGACCTTACTATTTGAGGAGTATGTCATCCAGTCTCCTGCTGTCTTTGCTCTCTACCAGAATATCCTTTTATCTGCTGATGTAAGGTTAAAGGGATATTCTGTTTGGTCTCCATGTAGGATCATTATGTCTAGGGGTAGAGGTTATTTTAATAGTTCTTGTACATCTGATTCGGTAATCCCTTCTTCTTCTAAGCACATGGTTATCACATATAGAATAATTCCACTCCAGAAATTTCTGAGTGTTGTACTCATGGTACACTTATCTTGTTCGGGTAAGCTTTACTTTCAGGTCGTTGTCACCCAGTGTGACTTTCCAAGGGGCTCCTGGAGCTTTCTTTATTCGAGTATGATGAATCCAGGTGTTCTGCTCCTTAATTTTGATAGCAGTGAAAGTCATGAGTAACACCTGGAATGGTCCTTTCCATCTTGGCTCAAGGTCTTCTTCTCCTGCAGGCTTGAAAGAATTTACATACACATAATATCCAGGTTGTATATTATGTACTGGACTATCCAATCCCCTGCTCTGAGTTCCAGATTCATTATAATACGAAGTTCATTATAATACGAAGCTGGGATAGATACTAAATATGTAGAGGTGTATCGAGTAATCTAATGCATATGTATACCTTAAGAGAATAAATATAGAGGGAAAAACGACCCTGGATGTGCATACTTTGGAGGAACTATCCCCATGCACCTCAGTGCTGAATAAAAAGCATACCTACTTTACAACTTTTAACGAGTTGTGGAGTCAATCCGCGTATCACCCAAATACGCTAATACCTGCAGAGGGATGTGAAAAGTGCTGCTTGTGTTAGGAACTATTAATGATCAATTTTTAAACTATTTGTATCATATGTTCTGTGATGCCAGCAGAGGACTATGCCACTGAAATAAAGTAGGTGTTTCTAGACTGTAACACTGAAAAAAATTAGTCTGAGGCCAAGGGCATTTAAGGCTCATGAGTAAAAAGGTATGTGTAAGACAGACACAGTACAAGACAGCCCAAGAATGAGGGGTAAATGTAAGGTACTTAAATCTTACATGTTCTGGGGGCTGGGAGAACTTGATTTGCATTCATCTTTATTCACCTAGCCACTGCACCCCTAACACAGCCTCAGACGGGACATACCCAACAAGTCAGTGCTCAGCTGGAGGCTGTTGAGTAAAACAGCAGGAGTTACAGCAGGAGATAGTTGTTATCAGGTGTGACCACATTGGGCCCAACCTGCAAGGAGAAGCAAGTCCCTGCTTTTTGCTGTTAGGGGGCCTGTGCAAGTACTGTGGTCACCTCAAGCACTGTGCCAGAAGCCAGCTCCCATCTCACTCCCCTGTTCTTGGGTAGCCGTATTCTATCACTGCATGGCCGTGGGCTTCTCTGAAACCCTGCTCGTGGAGGACTTGGTGAATCGAGTACCTAGGCTTTGAATAATGGAAGTAATGTCAGGCACTGAGTTCCACCGAGCCCAGCAGGCCTGGGCCCTCGGCGGGAGGTGAGCGCGGGCCACTGCAGCAACAGGCAGCTAGGAGCAGACATCGCGCACCATCTCCTGAGGTGCGTGAAGTGCAGCCAGGGCTGCGACTGAGGTGGGGCACAACCACCCCTCAACACTAACCAAATTCCGCCGAGGAGTGGTGGGCAGTGGAGCATGTCCCGTCCCTGCCCTGGGGCGGTGCCACTCCTCCTCCCCTCCACAGCTTCCGCCACAAATAGCAAGACCACAGCCGCCTTAGATTTACATTGTATTTGCTGTGTTTGTCAGGGGTTGATAAATAATTGTAATATAAATTCTGTGCAGATTTTATTTTCACTGTTGAACAGTTGGTAAGTAGGAAAGCACCTAATTAAGATGAGGTTCTGGCATCAACTACTTAAATGTTAGAGAAGATGCTGTACATGTCAACTTTGTGGAAAAGAAAGCTGGTACTTGGAGAATACAGGACAGCATAAATGCAGAGGAGGAGGTTGAAAAATGATGGCGGGGTACTTTGCAAAGGGGAAGAGAGGCATAAGCCAAGAATAGAAAAGGTTGGAAAAAGATCAGTAAGGGATAGCTTGGCAGGGCCAGAGGGGGGGTGGACAGGGAATGAGATCTCTGAGCCTGGATTCAGATGTGATTATAAGAAATTTACCATATTCACACAGTTTATACAGGACAGTTCTTAGCTTTTTTTTTTTTATTAGTAATATTTTTAATGTTGAAAGAAATAAAGTGAATAGAGCAGATAGGCTGCATTATTAGGGAGAGCAGTAAATGAAATACAGAAAAAAAAAGGACAGTCCTAAAGACAGAGAATTAGTCTGATTTTTAGCTTAGTGAACTGAATGTAGTGGTGGGATATACAGAAAGAACCTAGACATGCTTGTGAGGTGGGGTGATGCCAACCTCATGAAGTTTAACCATGACAAGTGCAAGGTCCTACACCTAGGTCAGAGCAATCCCAGGCACACCTACAGGTGAGATCTACAGGCACATCTACAGAAGACATTCAGACCAGCCCTGTGGAGAAGGACTTGGGGGTGTTGGTTGATGGGAAAATGAACATAAGCCAGCAGTGTGCGCTTGCAGCCCAGAAAGCCAACTGTATCTGGGCTACATCAAAAGGAGCGTGACCAGCAGGTCCAAGGAGGTGATCCTGCCCCTCTGCTCTGCTCTTGTAAGACCTCACTTGGAGTATTGTGTGCAGTTCTGGTGTCCTCAACATAAAAAGGACAAGGAACTGCTGGAACAAGTGCAGAGGAGGGCCATGAGGATGATCAGGAGGCTGGAGCACCTCCCATATGAAGACAGGCTGAGAAAGTTGGGGCTGTTCAGCCTGGAGAAGAGAAGGCTGTGTGGAGACCTCATAGCAGCCTTCCAGCATCTTAAGGGAGCCTACAGGGATGCTGGGGAGGGACTCTTCATTAGGGACTGTAGTGATAGGAAAAGGGGTAATGGCTTAAAACTTAAACAGGGGATGTTTAAATTGGATATAAGGAGGAAGTTTTTTCCTGTTGGGGTGGTGAGGCACTGGAATGGCTTGCTGAAGGAAGTTGTGAAGCTCCTTCCCTGGCAGTGTTCAAGGCCAGGTTGGACAGAGCCTTGGGTGGCATAGTTTAGTGTGAGGTATCCCTGCCCATGGCAGGGGGGTTGGAACTAGATGATCTTAAGATCCTTTCCAATCCTAATCATTCTAGAACAAACCATAATAAAAGACCTAAAAACTGCATGATGATGGCCATTAGCTTTAACATGTTAACTCTCAAATCAAAGTCAGGTTAATATGCAACCTCAGCCTTCCTCAGTAGTTTTAGAAATACAGATGTTAATGGTGCTGGCACTACAAATGGGACAGTGAAGGTTTTTCAGAATGGCTCCAGAATGTCAATATGCAAAACAAAAATTAAGAAAGCAAGCAAGCTAACAGAAAAACCGCACCACCTTGCTTTAGTCGCTAGAGGACATTTTTAAAATCACAGGAAAAAAAAAAGCTGTAAGAAATACCTTAAAAAAAAAAAAAGTAAAAAAAATCTGACATAGTCAGTAGGGTATGCTTGTAAGTAAAGAGAAAATGCAGGCAAGCTAGAGAGGAAGATCAGGTCAGAAATACCAGATATGATGGAAGAACTTGTCGTGGTTTAAACCCAGTCAGGTAACTCGTTCACTCACTCCCCCCCTTCTTTCTCCCCCCCTACTCCCGGAGGGACAGAGAGGAGAATCGAAAAGAATGCAACTCCCACGGGTTGAGATAAGAACAGTTTAGTAACTAAGGTATAACACAGATCACTACTGCTACCACCAATAATAACAATGATAAAGGAAATAACAAGGGAAGAGAATACAACACCTCACCACCAGCCGACTGATAACTCGCCCCCCCAGCCCGACCAAGCTCTGCCCAATACCTCCTCCAACCCTGCAGTCTCCCAGCCCTTCTGGGTAACTCTCCGTTACATCCCGGGCATGACGTGCTGTGGTATGGAATACCTCTTTGGCTAGCTTGGGTCAGGTGTCCTGTCTCTGCTTCCTCCTGGCTTCCCCTCCTCCCTGGCAGAGCATGAGGCTCACAAAGTCCTTGGCCAAACCAAAACATCGCTATCAGCTCTGTTCCCAGGCCGAAAGTCAAAACACTGCACTGCACCAGCTACCAAGAAGGAGAAAAATGACTGCTACTGCTGAACCCAGGACATTATCCACCCCTTATTCCATACCATTCACGTCATGCTCAGATCCCACATTTTCAATATACTATTATCTTAGTGCATGGACCAGTCCCTATAAAGCTGCTGAGTCCATCTGGTCCATGATGTCAGGCTCCATCTCTTGTAACAGTCTTCCAGAGCAGGAGAGACTGTGTGCAGTGTTCACACTCGTGAATAACCTGGGCAATAGTGTACATTGCTAAGTCCAACCCTTGATCATGAGTCCATCTGTATGTTGCATCTCTGCTCTGATGGCCTGAAGTGCCATGGGCCCACCAGGCTCAAAATAATTCACTGTCCCCTTAAGCAGTTTCTGCAGCTTGTTGCTGGGGACTCCACACAGCTGCCTTCCATCTCCCACGCTTACAAAGCACTGGAGGGGCCCAGTGGACTAGATACTTGCCCATACTGTCACACACACCCTGCCACTCATGACTGTCCAGCCTTGGGGAAAATCTCTTGGTCCCCCTGCATTGTCGTCTAACCCCAGACAAAACCCAAACCTGACTCTGCTTAACTTTTGAGATCAGACAAAATGGTTGTGGATAGAACACAGGCTGTGTGTGTGCCAACATGCTGATCCCCATCACAATCAGCAGGCAGGTCCCAAGGATACCCAAAGGCTATTCAAAACCTTCAGAACTCTCAAACGATGCTGCTGTACTTGTCACTGGGGCTGGTGTAGCTGCTGTGCTTGCTGCCTCTCCCACCACCAGCTTCTTTTTTCCTGAGTCCAGCTCTTCCTCCTCTGCCTTGCTGGGAAGTGCTGCGTGGTCTCCTGCATCCTCCTGGGGCTCGGCGGGCGGCTTCCGGGGAATGATCTCGGCCGTCTCAGGGCTGGGCTCTGCCGCGGGACTTGGCTCCTCTGCGGGGATCCGCTCCTACACCGCCTTCTCCCGCTGCTCTGCAGCCGCCTCCTTCCTCTCCTCGACCGCCCCTACCTCCTCTCCCGGCAGCCGTCCCCTCGCGGCCTCCGGCCCCGCTCCCGCCGCCGCTTGGTCCCCGGGGCCGCTCTCCCGGGCCGGTTCGGCTGCCGCCGGCTCCTGGGGCCGCTCCCCCTCGGCTCCCCGCGGCTTCACAAAGATGGAGGCGAGGGCGAGGGCCAGGCCGGTGAAGAGCAGCCGGACGGCCAGGTACAAGTCCACGGCCACGTCCGTCCTGCCCTGCTGCTGGAGCCCTCCCGTATTACAAGTCATGGCCATAAAGCACAGTGAGACAAGAACCTTAGCCCAAGCCCCACACTTGATAAACACTAACACAGCAAATACCGGCTCTAAGTAAGTTACAACATTCTGAAGCTGTGAGATCAAGAGAAACAACTCTGAGAGCCAATAAATCAGCATTGTGACGAGTGACTATTTATCCAGTCAGATCTGTCGTTATTTCAACCCCTCGTGCCCCACGTTGGGCGCCAAAAAGAACTGTCGTGGTTTAAACCCAGTCAGGTAACTCATTCACTCACTCCCCCCCTTCTTTCCCTCCCCCTACTCCCGGAGGGACGGCGAGGAGAATCGAAAAGAATGCAACTCCCATGGGCTGAGATAAGAACAGTTTAGTAACTAAGGTATAACACAGATCACTACTGCTACCACCAATAATAACAATGATAAAGGAAATAGCAAGGGAAGAGAATACAACACCTCAGCACCAGCCGACCGATAACTCGCCCCCCAAGCCCAACCAAACACCGACCGATACGTCCTCCAACCCCGCAGTCTACCAGCCCTTCCAGGTAACTCTCCGTTACATCCTGGGCATGATGTGCTGTGGTATGGAATACACCTTTGGCTAGCTTGGGTCAGGTGTCCTGTCTCTGCTTCCTCCTGGCTTCCCCTCCTCCCTGGCAGAGCATGAGCCTCACAAAGTCCTTGGCCAAACCAAAACATTGCTATCAGCTCTGTTCCCGAGCCGAAAGTCAATACACTGCACTGCACCATCTACCAAGAAGGAGAAAAATGACTGCTACTGCTGAACCCAGGACAGAACTCTATGATGTAACAGTGGAGGCCATGGAGACAATGAAGAAAAGGGAGAGAAAGAGGCAGTGCTCAAGAGATGGTGCTGAGAGAGAAAGGAGCAGATTTTCTAGCAGAGAGGGAGGGAGGAGGAAATCTGAGGACACAGGGAGAGCCAACATATAAGAACCCCAAACTGCCAAGCCTATTTACACAGTTTTAATCATGTGGATATGACAGATCTCAAACTAGGAGCATAGTGGGGAGGGAACAGTGAAGATAAGAACAGGCAAGAAGGTAGATGGCAGATTGCATAAGCTTTTGAAAGAGCTTTTGATAAAGCAGTTTTAAAGAAAGGTGCCTCCATATGCAGCATCTTGTGAAGGATGAAAGGAAGAGAGGGGAGATACAGATCATGCTGATGCCAAACAGACAATGAACGTGGAGAAAGCAGCCTTGAAAAAGATAGAGAAAACACTAAATCCAAAAGAGAGGTATAAGAAAGGCCACCCAAGAACATGAGCAATCAAAGTACTAAAGAACAGCAGATTAGAGGACAAAAAAGAGACTGTAGATCAGTGGCCAGAAGCAGAGAAATCTCATTTTATGATTTGTGCAGCCTGAAGGGCAAGCAGGCAATACAGAGCTAGGAAAAAAAAAATAAAATTAGTTATAATACTGTACAAGAAGGCAATCAAAGTAAGAGTGTCCATGAAACAGCCTTGCCACAAGTTCCAAAGAAAATTAATTAAGGGGTTATTTTTAAAAGGAGCCAGGGTTATCATCAGAACATCAGCAAAAATAATATTTAGTTGATTCTCCATCTATTAATTTATTTTTAATGGGGAAGCACCAAACATTCAGCTTGCCTTCTGGATTTCAAACAGTCATGATTTTCTTCACAGACAGTAGAACATGCCAGCAGAAGTCATACAGCTACTCATAATTAAAACAACACTAGTACTTACGCTAGAATAATAGGTACTGCTGTATCCCTCTTCACTACACTTTTCAGCACCAAACACAGTTGTTTAATCAACATTGGGCCAAACAAAATAAAACAGAGAAAAAAATAAACAAAACCCCCAAATAAACAAAAAAACACTACCCCAAACTGCCCATGTTCACTAACTCTCACTGTGGAGCTCTCCCAGCTTTGGAGAGAAAGGAGGGGTTTTCAGCATACAGTCAAAAAGTCCCACAATTAAAGAGGGGAAAGGGCATACTACTGCCTTAGAGAAGTTAGCATTTGCAGCAGAGCAGCTGAAATGCAAGTTTCTCTCACTGACCAAAATTAATTGCAGAAATTAAACAGAATTATTTCAAAGCATGCAAAGAAGAAGGACTGCAGTTAAGAAAAAAAAAAGTTAAGGGAACAGCTGTAAAATGAGGCATGTTAAATGAGTCAAACATTTGAAGAAGAGAGAACTAGGAATCTAAGGACTTCACACAGCTCGTTTTGTTGTGAAATGTTACCTCCTCATATACAACAAAGCCACTGTTAGTGCATCACTATAAGAATGGGAAAAAAAACCTAAGAATCACACAAGAGACAGAGGAATGGATGTTTTTGAGCAACAAGTGTTTACAGAATTTAAGCAGTTCCCACAAAAAGAATTACAGAAAAAACAGAAATACAGAAAAGGATTTCAAGACAGGATGCTGGTGACAGCTACAGTTCTATGCTGCTTAAGAATAACCTAAAGCACAGTTTTAACACTGCATGCAGTGCAACAGATCTTATGAAGGGAGTAGGGAAGAGCTGTTCATCAGGTTTTAGCTCTACATCTGAAGGCCTGGATTGTGGCATGCATACAAGCTGAGTGAAGAAATTGAGCTCCACTTCCTCACCCAATTTTACACTGGTGAAGGTTTCTCCTTGATACAGAGCAGGAAGATTTTGTAACAGCTGGTTATGCCTGTATTTTTTCTGTTTAGTACCACCTGAGTAGTACAACCAGATGTAGCATAATTAAAACAAAACAAACAAACAAACAAACCCCAGAAAACTAATCATCCATTGGATTATTGGTTTTGTAGCTAATTTCTCAAATTGCTTGATTTTCTTTTTAGACACAATAACACACAAACCAAAAGCAAATTCTGCCTCAAACTTGTTTCCATGAAGTCTCTAATGCAGACACCAACAGCTGTGTAATGTGTGTCCACTGCTAAACATGGATGAATTCATACTGACCTGTTTCATATATTCAGTTGCCTTAACAGTGACAAAAGACTTCCTAGTATAATCAATCCATGTAATTTTAGACTACCACCAAAGGAATCATTCTATTCTTACAATTTCTTCCCACAAGCACCAGTAGATTTCCAGCCCCTCCATTGCACAGTATGTGGACACCGTGCAATCGCTATATAGAATCATAGAATCATAGAATCATAGAATAGTGCCATCACAGATCTACCGCCTCACCACTTCAGGGCAGATGGGTTCACATGGAACTGTCCCCAGGATGCTCAGGGAGAGCACTGGCATAAATATGTATATTATACATATACAAATGTCTACACACTCTATCTGAAATGATAATCTCTTGGACATACCAAGAAGTCTCCTCACCATTTTCGTTGTCCTCAATCAGTCTTTACAACACATGTCTTTCATTTGTGTCCAAAGCAAGTCTCTTATTCTGACAGACTCACTGCTTTTTCCTTGTGTCAGTGACAATAGATTATGGTCCATGGTGAAACACACACAGATAGAAAAGTACTGTTTGTCCGTGGTGGCTCCGCCCTGAAAAGCCCCACTTTGGCTCCTCCCCATAAAGTCCTGATTTGGCTCCTCCAGGGAAGGTCCCGTTTTGGCTGATCCCTGGAAAAGTCACAACCCTTGGAGACCTCTCTAGATATATCTGGCCACCTCTTCCAATGTAGGCTGCCCCCCTACATCAGAATGAGTGTGCATTTTTGCTAGTATAAAAGCCTGAGCCTCATGAGATGTGGGGAGGCAGAACCTCATACCACCCAGGTCAGCGTTGCCTCCATGGGGATGCCCGCTAAGGTTGAGCCTGCACTTCGCAATGAGATGATGCTTCTTGGACCTGGTTTCCTCTTTGCTTGCGGCCATCCAGCCAGTTCTTTATCCACCATGGGGTCCATCTATCAAATCAATGTCTCTCCAATTTACAGACAAGGATGTTGTGTGGGACAGTGTTGAACGCTTTGCACAAGTCCAGGTAGATGACATCAACTGCTCTACCCCTGTCCATCAGTTCCGTAGCCCCATCAAATTGGTCAGGCAGGATTTCTCCTTTGTGAAGCCATGCCGGCTGTCATCAAGCACCTTGTTGTTTTTCATGTGCCTTAGCATGTCTTCCAGGAGAATCTGCTCCAAGATTTTGCCAGGCACAGAGGTGAGACTGACTGGTCTATAGTTCCCTGGGTCATCCATTTTCCCCTTCTTGAAAATAGTTTATATTTCCCTTTTTCCAGTCATTGGGAACTTCAGCTGACTGCCATGATTTTTCAAATATGATGGACAGCGTCTTAGCAACTTCATTTGCCATCTCCTTCAGGACCCATGGATGGATTTCATCAGGTCCCCTGGACTTATGCATATTCAGGTTCTTAAGATGGTCTCAAACCATATCCTCTCCTACAGTGGGCCTAAAGTCTTCATTCTTTGTCATGGTTTAAGTCCAGCCAGTAATTCAGAACCCCACAGCCGCTCACTCACTACTCCCTTCCCTTTCCTCCCCCCCTCCCGGAGGTATGGGGAGGAGAATAGAAAGGATGTAACACTCATGGGTTGAGATAAGAACAGTCCACTAACTAAGATATAACACAAAACCATTACTACTGCGACCAATAATAATAATGATAAGGGAAATAACAAGGGAAGAGAATGCAACCGCTCACTACCTGCTTACCGATGCCCAGACCAACCAGAGCAGCGATATAGCCCTTCCAGGGCTGTGCTAGTCAGGACTGGTGCCATCCCTCCTGGCCTGTGAGTCAGCTGCTCACATCAGCTGAGCTGCCAACTCCTGGGCAAGTCCTGTCGAGTACTTGAGGCTCCCTCGGTGGTTCTTCCTGCTCTGAATTGAGGATTGTCGTGGTTTAAACCCTAGCCAGACAGCTTGTTCACTCACTCCCAGTGAGTGGTGACGGGCTGGAAGAAATCAAGGCCCTCCCCCCGCCCTGGGCTCTGGTCTTCCCTGGAGGGATGGGGAGGAGGATGGTAAGAGTGCAACTCCCACGGGTTGAGACAAGAACAGTCCAGCAACCAATGTACAACACAAATCACCACCGCTACCACCAACGACAACAACGATAAGAGAAAATAACAAGGGAAGAGAATACAATACCATTCGCCAAGAAACGAGTCAGACCCAGAAGCCTGTGTCCTTCCGGGTAACTCCCAGTTACCACCCCCCCCTCAGGCATGATGTGCTGTGGTATGGAATACCTCTTTGGCTAGCCTGGGTCAGGCGTCCCGTCTCTGCTTCCTCCTGGCTTCCCCTCCTTCCTGGCAGAGCATGAGCCTCACAAAGTCCTTGGTCAGGGTAAACATTACTTAGCAACAACTGAAAATATTGGTATTATCAGCACTGTTCCCAGGCTGAAAGTCAAAACACAGCGCTGCACCAGCTACCAAGAAGGAGAAAAATGACTGCTACTGCTGAACCCAGGACAGGATCCTGGACACTGAGCTTCCCCCACTCAGATTTGAAGGTGTCCTCTCTCGAGCCACTCAGCTCAGCAATTCTGAAATATATTTATATGTGTCCAGATTGTTTAGTTAATTCCATTAGTATCAGTCTCATGGCAGCTGAGCAGGTAAATTGTCTTATTGTTACAGTGCCTGAATTAAAATCAGGCTAATTTAGTAGTTGGTAAACTCCACTAGTGATATGAATTCTATGACTTCCATAAACTTCTCTCCATTTTTAACATGAACTTTTTTAGAAAAATGAAATTATCTTGTTAATACTTTTGTTTAAGTAATACACACAAAATAATTCTAAATTGAGGTGATGTATTTGATGTACTGTTGTAAGAGAACTGTTTCTCTTTTTGTCAAAAATCATCTTTGAATTAATGTTTCACTCTTTTGATCTTGCCACCTACATTGGGACAGTTAAGATTGGTTAAGATTCACAGAGATGAGCATAGAATAAATTCCTATGTTGTAAGGCTGAGCAATTAATCATTTTTCATGTTAACAGAAAAACAAAATTGACAATATTTGCATGGTTTTATCAAGCATTCTTTCAAAATACACAGAACATCTGTTTTCTGAAATCAAGGGGACTGAAAAAAACTCAGGATGATATTTTGGGTTTTAAAATCGGAAAAGAGTGACTTTGGATGGAAAACATTGGGATAATGATGACAGTTTGTATTTTTATTTATTCTTTTTTTTTATCTTGAGATGTTGGCTATATGAAGGTGAAAGGGGATCTAGGTTCTGTCTTTGGTCATGCCCCAAGAATGCTTTGTGACTCTGGATTTATTTGCCTTCTTCCACTTCCAGCCATGATACATGTATAGTACAAGTCCATAAACTTCATTTCTGATTTTTCTGTCAACTGCAAGTTTTACCAGTAACCACTATGTTTAGTTGTCAGTTATGTTGCCTTCAGAACTGCCTTCATTGTTTCATACACAGCAATGACTGAAGTATGTTAAAGTTGCTTTTGCAAGCCTGTCCTGGGTTCAACAGTAGCAGTTATTTTTCTCTATCTTGGTAGCTGGTGCAGCTTAGTGTTTTGACTTTCAGCCTGGGAACAGTGCTAATCATGCCTACATTTTCAGTTGTTGCTAAGTAATGTTTACCCTGACCAAGGACTTTGTGAGGCTCATGCTCTGCCAGGGAGGAGGGGAAGCCGTGAGGAAGCAGAGACAGGACACCTGACCCAAACTAGACAAAGAGGTATTCCATACCATAGCATGTCATGCCCAGTATATAAACTGGGGGAACTTACCCAGAAGGGCTATATCACTGCTTGGTTGGGCTGGGTATCGGTCAGTGGCTGGTGAGCGGTTGCATTCTCTTCCCTTGTTATTTCCCTTCTCATTATTATTGGTGGTAGCAGTAGTGGTTTTGTGTTATATCTTAGTTACTGGACTGCTCTTATCTCAACCCGTGGGAGTTAGATTATTTTGATTCTCCTCCCCATCTCCCTGGGAGTGGGGGGAGGAAGGGGGGGGAGTGAGCAAGGCTGACTGGCAGCCCGGGATTAAACCATGACAGTTCTTTTTGGTGCCCAACGTGGGGCATGAAAGGTTGAGATTAAGGCAGATATGACCAGAGTGTGTCTAATCGCATTTGTGATAAGCATTTATTGTTTTGGATTAATAGTCACTTGTGACAATGCTGATTGTCCTGGGGTTAGCAGTAGCAGTCAATTTTTCTCCTTCTTGGTAGCTGGTGCAGCGCTGTGTTTTGACTTTCAGCCTGGGAACAGTGCTGATAATACCAATATTTTCAGTTGTTGCTAAGTAATTTACCCTGACCAAGGACTTTGTGAGGCTCATGTGTTGCAGAGTGGCTCCAAGAGCAAGGCCATGGATCCTTAGAGGCCTTGGGCGAGCAAAGCAAGGTGTAGGCCTCACAGGTAACCGGATACCGGATGTGGGAGGAGAATGTGAAGGAAGCTGTGTAGAACTAACCAATACTGTTCTGACTAGTAGGCGTGGCTAAACACCACGCAGATATAAGCGAAGTGCGTCACAAATAAAGCAGAAGTTTGCTTATCACCCATATTGGGTTGGCGTCTCTTGCTTCTCCTCGCCGCTTACAAATGGCGCCCGAACAGGGACCATGGACTACAGGGCCCCGGCTACTGGGGACCCGGATTACAGGGCCCCGGTTAACGGGGACCCGGAATACAGGGCAACGATTAGCAGGGACCCGGAATACAGGGCCCCAACTAGCGGGGACCCGGAATACAGGGCCCCAGTTTGCGGGGACCCGGAATACAGGGCCCCGGTTATGGGGACACGGAATACAGGGCCTCAGTTAGCGGGGACCTGGAATGCAGGGCCCTGGTTAACAGGGACCCGGATTACAGAGCCCTGAGTATCAGGGACCCGGAACGGCGAGTGAGCGGCGCCGGCGGCAGTGGCCCGGGAGCGCGGGCAATGCTGCTGCGGTGGCGTGACGGACCCGGGTGCTTGGACTAACCGAAAGGAGTCCGCCGCTGGGGCGAGCCAGACACTGCTGTGTCGGGAGGCCAATCCGGAGACCAAGGTTACAGGACGATCCAGAAGAAGATGATCCGGAAAAGGCCGGCCATGAAAATGGACCGAGAGGTAGCCCTGGACTTATTACAGTGCTTTTTATAAAAGCGGGGAATTGAGCCTGAGACTCTAAAGCAGCTAGCAGGTCTAGTGGCTGTAGGGAAGGCTAAGGGATTTTTTGCAGATCCTAATACAGTTTTTGAAGAGAGTGAGTGGCGAAAGTTTGGTGATGAACTATTTGACTCAATGCTTAATGATGATAAAAGGGCAAAGAAACTCGGTAAACCATGGTGAGAAGTAATAAACTGTATAAAAAGATGCAAGGCAGAAAAGAAACCTGCCGCGGTAGCAGCGGAGAAACTAGGAACAGACGTCCCCGGTCGGTTGAAGCCGGGAGAAGATTACAACTCGTTTCCCCCAACTCGTGGGAGCACAGGGTTCCCCCCCCCCCTTCCTTTTCTCCCCATCCTCCTTCATCAGAAGGTGCCGCAGAGGAGGTGTAACCCCCTGCTCCCCCACCACCCCAGTTCCGAAAGTAGGGACTTTGAAAAGGACAGAGAAAGTATATTAGAAGGGATACGCATGATGAAAAAGTAAGAAAGTTAATACTGACACTGGGAGCATCATATTAAAGGTGTCCTTTATCTCCACTTATTGGAACAAGCAGTAGCTTGCTTACACCTTACTGGTCATCTTCTCAGCTCACCTACTGATGATTCAGGTGCCAAATCCATTTTGCTTTACAGTTTTATTTGTCCTGAGATGCTGATCAGTAAGCAGGCCAACCAGACCTCCTGGTGTGATGTGGGAGTGCAGGCATAAGTCATTTTGCCTGTGCAAATGCAGCAGTAGTTGTCCAGTCCCAGTACTTGGCTTGTGGGGAGTAAAGGTGATAAGATTTGCATGAAAAAGAGTTTGGGAATGAGCTTGAGGCCTTGGTGCTTGACAAGCCCTGGGGCGATAAGTTGGAATGTTGAAGGACAGGAAAGGTAAACAAAGCAAGCCTTGGGAGGATGGACCAGTGTCCTGGGTTCAGCAGTAGCAGTCATTTTTTCTCCTTCTTGGTAGCTGGTGCAGCACTCTGTTTTTCACTTTCGGCCTGGGAACGGTGGTGATAGCACCAATGTTTTTAGTTACCACTCAAATGTTTTAGTCTGGCCAAGGACTTTCTGAGCCTCATGCTCTGCCAGGGAGGAGGGGAAGACGGGAGGAAGCAGAGACAGGACACCTGACCCAAACTGACCAAAGAGGTATTCCATACCACAGCACGTCATTCCCGGGATGCTCAGCAAACACCTATCATGCTTACTGATTAAAACTAGCTTTGCGGTTTGAGCTTTGACCAGACGTAATACACCGTTAGATCTGGGGTCAGAGGTAGGAATACAACAGTTAGTTTCTTTGTTTCTGGGACAATCTACTGGGGACATTAGGAGGAAACTCCAAAAGTTGCGACCAATGGAAGGGAGAAATTTAGAAATTCTGCTGGATGAGGCATGGCAAGTGTTCAGTAACCGGGAGGAAGGTTATAAGCAAGGAATGCAGACATTAGTGGCAGTAGTGGAAGAAGGGGGAAGAAGAAAACAAAGACAAAGACCCTGACTGGGTAAAGTACAGTGCGCCTTGCGTAAGAAATTCGGGCATTGAAAAATGAATGTCCAGAAAACAAAGGGAACTGTCGCTCAAATAGAACTACTAAAGGGAGGGTGGTCACGCATGTAAAGGAAGAATGACGAGGACCGGATGAATCTTCCCTAGCAGACCCACTGGTTATAATAAAGCTAGGGGATGAGGGGAAGGAAGTAGAACTTTTGGTCGACACGGGCGCAACATATTCAGTTTTAAACAAAGCCTTGATGCCCTTAGGAGATGAGTACATTACAGTAAAAGGGGCAACTGGCCAAAGCGAAAAGGCGTACATTTGCAAAGCATTGAAGTATCAGTTGGGAAAGCAGTGGGGCATTCATAAATTCCTATACATGCCCAATTCCCCAAAGGCTCTCCTGAGGAGAGATTTATTAGAACAATTGGGAGCAACCATTACCTTCAAAGGAGGCAAGATTACCCTGGAAGTAAATGACCAACAATATATAGAAATGCTGACCCTAGTTCTTATCACACATCAAACTGAGGAGAAGGTCAGGGAAGATGTATTGGATCAGGTATTAACAGGAGTATGGGCTACAAATATACCAGGAAGGGCCAAAAATGCAACCTCAATACAGATTAAGCTCAAAGAAGGAAAACAGCCAGTTAGAGTCAAACAATATCCCTTGAAAAAGGAGGATAGGGAAGGAATCTGCCCAATAATAGAAAACTTCCTACAGTTAGAGTTATTGAAGGAGTGCCAGTCTGATTTTGACACCCCTATTTTGCCTGTCCGTAAACCTGACAGGTCATAGCGGGTGGTACAGGACTTACGAGCTGTTAACAAAATAACTGAGGATCTTTACCCTGTGGTGGCAAACCCATACACTTTATTAACGTGTTTAACACCAAAGTTAACTTGGTTTACCATTTTAGATTTGAAGGATGCTTTTTTTTTTTTGCCTCACTCACCACGAAGCCAGCCAGAAAATCTTTGCATTTGAATGGGAAAACCCTAAGAGTGGGAGCAAAACCCAGCTCGCATGGACGGTGCTGCCTCAGGGATTCAAAAACAGTCCCACTCTGTTTGGAGAACAACTTGCAAAAGATTTAGAATCCTGGGAAGCTCCATCAGAAGAACAAAAATTATTGCAGTACATGGATAACATCTTAATTGCTACTCAGACAGAAGAAGCCTGTGTGGCTTGGACAGTAAGCCTTTTAAATTTTCTGGGACTCCAGGGATACAGGGTACCTAAGAAAAAGGCTCAGGTAGTGAAACAGACAGTAATTTACCTGGGTTACGAAGTCAGCACTGGACAACGAACTCTGGGACAAGATCGTAAAGCGGCAATAAGTCGGACCCCGAAGCCCCGGATGATAAAAGAGCTGTGAACCTTCCTGGGAATGACAGGGTGGTGTAGACTGTTGATCTATAACTATGGGTTGCACATAAAGCCTTTATATGCACTCATTGCTGAATGGAAATAGAGACCTTCAGTGGACAAAGGAGGCTACGCAAACCTTCAACCAACTAAAGAATGCTCTCATGTCAGCTCCAGCTTTAGGACTTCCAGACATGAGTAAACCATTCTTTCTGTTCTCCCATGAGAGATGGGATTGCCCTGGGGATAATAGCACACGATTTGGGTCCGTATGGGTGAGTGGTTGCTGATTTTTCTAAGCAATTGGACTCTGCGGCCAAAGGATGGCCTGGGTGCCTTAGAGCCATTGCGGCAGTTGTGCTAAATATCCAAGAAGCACGCAAATTCCCTTTGGGCCAGAAAATGACAGTTCTAGTGTCCCATACAGTGTCTGCAGTACTGGAAGTAAAAGGTGGGCATTGGCTTTCTCCTCAGAGGCTCATGAAACATCAAGCCATCATGGTGGAACAAGATGATGTAGAGATAGTGGTAACTAACATTGTCAACCCAGCTTCTTTCCTCAGCGGAAACGAAGGAGAACCTGTACATCATGATTGCCTGGAAACCATTGAGGCTACATATTCCAGTCGTCCAGACCTGAAACATACTCTTTTGGACAATGCAGAAACCTGGTTTACTGACAGAAGCAGCTGTGTTATCAGTGGAAAACAGCATGGAAGAAACTGGCTTAAAACCTGTTGAAACTTGCCAAAGATAGGATAGAAATGGACAAAAATGGCCTTAAATGAGTTTCAAATGGGCAAAAAGGGGATAGAAATGGCAAAAATTGGTTAGAAATAGCCAAACACAGCTTAAACGCGTTGAGAAATGGACAAAAATGGGTTAGAAAAGCAAATCAAAAAAGCCTTCAAACCACTTAGGAATGGGCAAAAATCAGTTAGAAAAGGAAAAAAATGGCTTAAAAAGGTCGGAATTTGACAAGAATGGTTTAGGAAGGGACAAAATAATGCAAAAAATTGTTAGAAATTGACAAAAATGGTTTGCAAAAGGAAAAAAAAAGCTTCAAAAGGGTCGGAATTTGCCAACAATGGGTTAGAAAAAAGGAAAAATGGCTTAAAATGGGTTAGAAATTCACTAAGATGGGTTAGAAATTCACAAAAAATGGGCTAGAAAAGGTCAAAAATGACTGAAAACAGGAAAAAAAATGGGGCAAAAACTAGTAAGAAAAGGAAAAAAATGGATTAAAAACTGTTAAAACCTGCCAAAGGTATGATAGAAATTGCAAAAATGTGCTTTAAATGAGTTTCAAATGGGCAAAAAGGGGATAGAAATGGCAAAAATTGGTTAGAAATAGCCAAACACGGCTTAAAAGCGCTGAAAAATTGACAAAAATGGGTTAGGAAAGCAAATAAAAAAGGCTTCAAACGACTTAGAAATGGGCAAAAAGGGGTTAGAAAACGAAAAAAATGGCTTAAAAATAGTTGGAATTTACAAAAATGGGTTAGAAAGAGAAAACTACTAAAAAATTATTAGAAATTGACAAAAATGGGTCAGAAAAGTGAAAAGTGGCTTAAAATGGGTTAGAAATTCATTAAAATTTGTTAGAAATTCACAAAAATGACTGAAAACAGAAAAAAAGGGGCAAAAATCTAGTAAGAAATGTAGAAAACTGGCAGTAAAAGGAAGAAACTGGCTTAAAACCTGTTGACACTTGACAAAGATACGATAGGGATGGACAAAAATGGCTTTAAATGAGTTTCAAATGGGCCAAAAGGGGATAGAAATGGCAAAAATTTGTTAGAAATAGCCAAACATGGCTGAAAAGTGTTGAGCAACGGACAAAAATGGGTAAGAAAAGCAAATCAAAAAAGCCTTCAAACCACTTAGAAATGGGCAAAAATGGGTTAGAAAGGGAAAAAAAATGGCTTAAAAAAGGTTGGAATTTGACAAGAATGGGTTAGAAATGGAAAAATAATGCAAAAAATTGTTAGAAATTGACAAAAATGGGTTGCAAAAGGAAAAAATTTCTTCCAAAGGGTTGGAGTTTAAGAAAAAATGGGTTAGAAAAGGGAAAAAATGGCTTAAAATGGGTTAGAAATTCACTAAGATGGGTTAGAAATTCACAAAAATGGGCTAGAAAAGGTCAAAAATGACTGAAAAAAAATGGGGCAAAAACTAGTAAGAAAAGGAAAAAACTGACTTAAAACCTGTTGAAACTTGACAAAGATACGATAGAAATGGACAAAAATGGCTTCAAACGACTTAGAAATGGGCAAAAATGGGTTAGAAAAGGAAAAAAATGGCTTTAAAAGGTTGGAATTTGACAAAGATGGGTTAGAAAGGGGGAAAATGAAAAAGGCTTTTAGCAGTGTTTTTAATTTTCTAATCGATTTTTGCCCCTTTCTAAGTCGTTTGAAGCCTTTTTTGATTTCCTTTTCTAACCCACTGCAGTCCATTTCTTAACGCTTTTAAAGTAATTTTCCCCTTTTCTAACCCATTTTTGTCAGTTTCCAACCCTTTTTAAGCCATTTTTTCCTTTTCTTCCCCATTTTTTCCCATTTCTAAGTTGTTTCAGGGCTTTTTTTGATTTCCTTTTCTAACCCATTTTTCCCAATCTCTAACAGTTTTGAAGCTATTTTTCTCTTTTCTAACCCTTTTTTTTTTCAATTTCAAAGCCTTTTGAAGCCATTTTTTTTCTATCCCATTTTTGTCAATTTCTAACCCTTTTAAAGCCATTTTTCCCTTTCCTAACCCATTTTTCTCAAATCCCAACGCTTTTTAAGCCTTTTTTTTTCCTTTTCTAACCCATTTTTTCAATTTCTAGCAATTTTTAGCAGGTGTTTTTTCCTTTTCTACCCCATTTTTGCCCTTTTCTAAGTCATTTTAAGTGTGTTTGATTTTTTCCCGTTTATAACTCGTGTTAAGTGTTTTTTGCCCCATTTTTGCCTTTTTCTAAGTCATTTTAAGTGTTTTTTTTCCCGTTTCTAACTCCTGTTAAGTCCTTCTTTTTTGCCTTTTCTGAACCGTATTTGCTGATTTCTAACCCATTTCAAGCCTTCTTTTGCCCTTTTTCAACCAAGTAGCCCATTTCTATCCCTTTATTGTCCTTTTCTAAGCATTTTCAACCCTTTTTTTGATTTCCATTTCTAACCCATTTTAACCCATTTTTTCCTTTTCTAACCCATTTTTAATCAATTTCTAACCCTTTTAAAGGCATTTTTTTCCTTTCCTAACCCATTTTTTTCCAATTTCTAACTTTTTTCAGCAGTGTTTTCAATTTTCTAACTGATTTTTGCCCATTGTCTAAGTCGCTTGAAGCCTTTTTTGATTTCCATTTCTAATTCATTGTTGTCCATTTCTCAATGCTTTTAAGCCCTGTTTCGCTATTTCTAAAAAAATTTTACCATTTCTATCCCCTTTTTGCCCATTTGAAACTCATTTAAAGCCATTTTCATATCCATTTTTCTCAATCTCTAACCCTTTTTAAGCCATTTTTTCTTTTCCTAACCCATTTTTGTCAATTTCTAACCCTTTTAAAGCTACTTTTTTCTTTTCTAACCCATTTTTTTCAGTTTCCAACCCTTTCAAAGCCATTTTTTCCTTTTCTTCCCCATTTTTTCAATTTCTAGCATTTTTTCAGGTGTTTTTTCCTTTTCTACCCCATTTTGCCCATTTCTAAGTTGTTTGAAGGCTTTTTTTTCTTTTCTAATGCATTTTTCTCAATTTCTAACACTTTTTAAACCATTTTTTTATTTTCTAACCCATTTTTGTCAATTTCTAATTTTTTTAAATCCACTTTTGTCAGTTTCCAACCCTTTTAAGCCATTTTTTTCTTTTTCTAACCATTGGAGGAGGGGAAGCCAGGAGGAAGCAGAGACAGGACACCTGACCCAAACTGACCAAAGAGGCATTCCATACCACAGCACGTCATGCTGAGGGTGTAACTGGGAGTTAGCCGTAAGTGCTGGGGGTCTTCAGGGTTGGAGGAGGTATCAGTCGGTGCTTGGTCGTGCTGGGGGGGGCGACTTATCGGTTGGCTGGTGCTGAGGTGTTGTATTCTCTTCCCTTGTTATTTCCTTTACCATTATTATTCTTGGTGGCAGCAGTACTGATTTGTGTTATACCTTAGTTACTAAACTGTTCTTATCTCAACCCATGGAAGTTGCATTCTTTTCGATTCTCCTCTCTGTCCCTCCGGGAGTAGCGGGAGGGAAAAAAGGGGAAGAGGGAGTGAATGAGTTACCTGACTGGGTTTAAATCACAACACTATTTTTGTCAATTTCTAACCCTTTTAAAGATATTTTCCCGTTTTCTACACATTTTTGTCAAATTCCAACCTTTTTAAGCCATTTTTTCCTTTTCTAACCCATTTTTCCCATTTCTAAGTTGTTTCAGGGCTTTTTTTGATTTCCTTTTCTAACCAATTTTTCGCAATTTCTATCCCATTTTAACCCATTTTCCCTTTTCTAGCTCATTTTTCTCAATCTGTAACACTTTTGAAGCCTTTTTTTCTTTTTCTAACCATTTTTTCAATTTTTAACCCTTTTAAAGCAATTTTTCCCTTTCCTAACCCATTTTTTCTCAAATTCCAACCCTTTTAAAGACTTTTTTTCTTTTTTTCTAACCCATTTTTGTTAGTTTCCAACCCTTTTTAAGCCTTTTTTTTTCTAACCCATTTTTGTCAAATTACAATCTATTTTAAGCCATTTTTTCTTTTTCTAGCTTATTTTTACAAATTCTAGCAATTTTTAGTAGGTGTTTTTTCCTTTTCTACCCCATTTTTCCCCTTTTCTAAGTCATTTTAAGTGTTTTTTTTCCCGTTTCTAACTCATGTTAAGTCCTTCTTTTTTGCCTTTTCTGAACCGTATTTGCTGATTTCTAACCCATTTCAAGCCCATTTCTATCCCATTTTTGCCCTTTTCTAAGTATTTTCATTCCATTTTTTATTTCCTTTTCTAACACTTTTTTGTCAATTTCTAACCCTTTTAAAGCCATTTTTCCCTTCTCTAACACATTTTTCTCAAATTCCAACCCTTTTAAAGCCATTTCTTTCTTTTTCTAACCCATTTTTGCCCATTTCTAAGTTGTTTCAGGGCTTTTTTTGATTTCCTTTTCTAACCCATTTTTCTCAATCTCTAACCCATTTTAACCCATTTTTTTTTCCTTTTCTAACCCATTTTTTCCCATTTCTAAGTTGTTTCAGGGCTTTTTTTATTTTCCTTTTCTTACCCATTTTTGTCAATTTCTAACACTTTTAAAGCCATTTTTTCATTTTCTAGCAATTTTTAGCAGGTGTTTTTTCCTTTTCTCCCCCATTTTTGCCCTTTTCTACGTCGTTTTAAGTGGTTTTTTTTCTAACTCCTGTTAAGTCCTTCTTTTCTGCCTTTTCTGAACCGTATTTGATGATTTCTAACCCATTTCAAGCCTTCTTTTGTTCTTTTTCAACCAAGTAGCCCATTTCTATCCCTTTTTTGCCCTTTTCTAAGCCTTTTGAATTCCTTTTCGATTTCCTTTTCTATCCCATTTTTGTCAAATTCCTACCCTTGTCAAGCCATTTTTTTTCCTTTTTTAAGCCTTTTTTTCAATTTCTAACCCTTTTAAAGCCATTTTTCCCATTTCCTAACCCATTTTTCTCAAATCCCAACCTTTTTTAAGCCATTTTTTTCTTTTTCTAACCAATTTTTTCAATTTCTAGCAATTTTTAGCAGGTGTTTTTTCCTTTTCTCCCCCATTTTTGCCTTTTTTCCCATTTCAAACTCCTGTTAAGTCGATCTTTTTTGTCTTTTCTAAAACAAATTTGCTGATTTCTAACACATTTCAAGCCTTTTTTTGCCTTTTTTCAACCAAGTAGCCCATTTCTATCCCATTTTTGCCCTTTTCTAAGTATTTTTGAATCCCTTTTTGGTTTCCTTTTCTTACCCATTTATGTTAATTTCTACCCTTTTAAAGATATTTTCCCCTTTTCTCACCCATTTTTGTCAAATTCCAACCTTTTTAAGACATTTTTTTCCTTCTCTAACCCAATTCTCTTCATTTCTAAGTTGTTTCAGGGCTTTTTTTCTTTTCCTTTTCTAACCCTCTTTTCTCAAATTCCAACCCTTTTAAAGCCATTTTTCCCTTTCCTAACCCATTTTTCTCAAATCCCAACCCTTTTTAAGCCATTTTTTCCTTTTCTAACCCATATTTTTTCCAGTTTCCAACACTTTTTAAGCCATTTTTTTCCTTTCTAAGCCGTTTTTTTTCTAGTTTCCAACCCTTATTAAGCCATTTTTCCCTTTCCTAACCCATTTTTCACAAATCCCAACCCTTTTGAAGCCATCTTTTTCCTTTTCTAACCCATTTTTTTCCAGTTTCCACCACTTTTTAAGCCATTTTTTTCCTTTTCTAATCTTTTTTTTTCAATTTCTAGCAATTTTTTAGCACGTGTTTTTTTTTTTCCTACCCCATTTTTGCCCTTTTCTATGTCATTTTAAGTGTTTTTTTCCCGTTTCGAACTCCTGTTAAGTCGTTCTTTTTTGCCTTTTCTAAACCATATTTGCTGATTTCTATCCCATTTCAAGCCTTCCTTTGCCCTTTTTTGACCAAGAACCCATTTCTATCCCATTTTTGCCCTTCTTTTAAGTATTTGGAATCCTTTTTTTATTGCATTTTCTAAGCCATTTTTGTCAAATTCCAACCCTTTTTAAGACTTTTTTTTTCCTTTTCTGACCCATTTTTGCTTATTTCTATGTTGTTACAGGTTTTTTTTATTTCCTTTTCTAACCCATTTGTCGTGGTTTAAACCCAGTCAGGTAACTTGTTCACTCACTCCCAGTGAGTGGTGCCGAGCTGACAACAATCAAGGTCCGTGTCCGTCTCCCCCCCCCAACTGCACCGGGGCTCTCCCCTTCCCCGCTCCCGGTGGAACGGGGAGGAGGATCGAGAGAGTGCAACTCCTACGGGTTGAGACAAGAACAGTCCAGCAACAAATCACCACCGCTACTATCAGCTAAAACAATGATAAGGGAAAATAACAAGGGAAGAGAATACGATACCACCGGCCAAGAAAACGAGTTCCCCCCGGAAGCTGCTGTCCTTCCGGGTAACTCCCCGTTACCCCCCACCCCGGGCATGATGTGCTGTGGTATGGAATACCTCCCCGGCTAGCCCGGGTCAGGCCCCCGTCTCTGCTTCCTCACAGCTTCCCCTCCTCCCTGGCAGAGCATGAGCCTCACAGAGTCCTTGGTCAGGGTAAACATCACTTAGCAACAACCGACAACATCGGCTTCACCAACACTGTTCTCAAACTAGAAGTCAAAACACAGCACTGCACCAGTTAACACAAAGGAAAAAACATGACTGCTACTGCTGAACCCAGGACATTATCCACCCCTTATTCCATACCATTCACGTCGTGCTCAGATCCCACATTTTCAATACACCATCGCTCTCCCACATATATACATCCATATACATACAGACCAAGAGGGAAAAAAATCATTTTCTTAGTGCATGGACCAATCCCTATAATGCTGCCGAGTCCATTCGGTCCATGATGTTCCAAGTTCATTCTCTGTTGGGATGATGGCTGGAGGGAAGTCAGGGCCAGTCGCTGGTGACCTGGAGACATCTAGTTGATGGGCTAGAAAAGCATTACACAGCAGGCAACGGCATACAATTGAGTTCACTGGCTGTTTTCCCCTAAAATCAAATCCCCTTGAGGTATACATCGGACTTCCCCATCTTCCCGCATTACCCACCAAGTATATCCAGGTCCCTGAGCAAAAGCAATCCCACGAGTGGGTTTGCCTTTACCTGAAGCAGGAATAACCCAGACTGTCTTCCCCAGCAAATTCTTCATATGCACCGCGGGAACTTTGTCCCCCTCTACAATATGTAGAAGTTCTGACTGGGCTGGGCCAGCCCTGTTGGCAGATCCTCTGGTGTTGACCAACCAGGTGGCCTTTGGTAAATGTGTATCCCAATGCTTGAAAGTTCCCCCACCCATTGCTCTCAGTGTAGTTTTTAACAGCCCATTGTACCGTTCGATTTTCCCAGAGGCTGGTGCATGGTAGGGGATGTGATATACCCATTCAATGCCATGCTCTTTGGCCCAAATATCTATAAGGTTATTCCGGAAATGAGTCCCATTGTCTGACTCAATTCTCTCTGGGGTGCCGTGTCGCCACAAAATCTGTTTCTCAAGGCCCAGGATAGTGTTCCGGGCAGTGTCATGGGGCACAGCGTATGTTTCCAGCCACCCGGTGGTTGCTTCCACCATGGTAAGCACATGGTGCTTGCCTTGGCGGGTTGGTGGCAGTGTTATATAGTCAATCTGCCAGGCCTCCCCATATTTATACTTCAACCATCGTCCTCCATACCAAAGAGGCTTTAACCGCTTGGCTTGTTTAATTGCAGCACATGTTTCACACTCATGAATAACCTGGGCAATAGTGTCCATTGTTAAGTCCACCCCTCGGTCACGGGCCCATCTATATGTTGCATCTCTGCCCTGATGGCCTGAAGTGTCATGGGCCCACCGGGCCAAAAATAATTCACCTTTATGTTGCCAATCTAAGTCCATCTGAGCCACTTCAATCTTAGCCGCTTTATCCACTTGTTGGTTGCTCTGGTGTTCCTCAGTGGCCCGACTCTTGGGTACATGGGCATCTAAATGACGTACCTTCACCACCAGGTTCTGCACCCTGGCAGCAATATCTTTCCACAGTGCAGCAGCCCAGATGGGTTTACCTCTGCGTTGCCAGTTGCTCTGCTTCCATTGCTTCAACCACCCCCACAGGGCATTTGCCACCATCCATGAGTCAGTATAGAGATAAAGTACTGGCCACTTTTCTCGTTCAGCAATGTCCAGGGCCAGCTGGATGGCTTTCACCTCGGCAAATTGACTCGATTCACCCTCTCCTTCAGCAGTTTCTGCAACTTGTCGTCCAGGACTCCATATAGCTGCCTTCCATCTCCGATGCTTTCCCACAATACGGCAAGAGCCATCAGTAAACAAGGCATACTGCTTTTCACTTTCTGACAGTTTATTATATGGTGGGGCCTCTTCAGCACGCACCACCTCCTCCTCTGGTGACATTCCGAAATCTTTGCCCTCTGGCCAGTCCATGATGACTTCTAGAATGCCTGGACGACTGAGATTTCCTATTCGAGTTCGTTGTGTAATTAGTGCAGCCCATTTACTCCATGTAGCATCAGTTGCATGATGTGTAGAGGAGACCCTGCCTTTGAACATCCAGCCCAGCACGGGCAGCCGGGGTGCCAGGAGGAGCTGTGCTTCAGTGCCAATCACTTCCGAAGCAGCTCGAACCCCTTCATAGGCTGCCAGTATCTCTTTCTCAGTTGGGGTATAGCTGGCCTCAGATCCTTTGTATCCCCGACTCCAAAAGCCGAGGGGTCGACCTCGAGTCTCCCCTGGAGCTTTCTGCCAGAGGCTCCAGGTAGGACCGTTCTCCCCAGCTGCAGTGTACAGCACATTTTTTACATCTGGCCCGGTCCGGACTGGTCCAAGGGCTACTGCATGAACTATCTCGCGTTTAATTTGCTCAAAGGCTTGTTGCTGCTCAGGGACCCATTTAAAATCATTCTTCTTCCGGGTCACATGATAGAGAGGGCTTACAATCGAACTGTTATTTGGGATGTGCATCCTCCAGAACCCCACTGCACCCAAGAAAGCTTGCGTTTCTTTCTTATTAGTTGGTGGAGACATTGCTGTTATCTTGTTGATCACATCTGTGGGGATCTGTCTACGTCCATCTTGCCATTTTATTCCCAAAAATTGAATCTCCTGTGCAGGTCCCTTGACCTTACTCCGTTTTATGGCAAAACCGGCTTTCAGCAGGATTTGGATTATTTTCCTCCCTTTCTCAAAGACTTCTTCCGCTGTATCGCCCCACACAATAATGTCATCAATGTATTGCAGGTGTTCTGGAGCTTGCCCCTGTTCCAGTGCAGTCTGGATCAGTCCATGGCAAATGGTAGGGCTGTGTTTCCACCCCTGGGGCAGTTGGTTCCAAGTGAACTGGACACCCCTCCAAGTAAAAGAAAACTGTGGCCTGCACTCTGCTGCCAAAGGAATGGAGAAAAATGCATTGGCAATATCAATCGTGGCATACCACTTGGCTGCCTTTGACTCTAGTTCATACTGAAGTTCTAGCATGTCCGGTACGGCAGCACTCAATGGTGGTGTGACTTCATTCAGGCCACGATAGTCTACTGTTAGTCTCCATTCTCCATTAGACTTTCGCATTGGCCATATGGGGCTATTGAAGGGTGAGCGGGTCCTGCTGATCACTCCCTGACTCTCCAGTCTACGGATCAGCTGATGGATGGGAATCAGGGAGTCTCGGTTGGTGCGATATTGCCGCCGGTGCACTGTTGTGGTCGCAATTGGCACTTGTTGTTCTTCAACTTTCAGCAACCCCACAGCAGAGAGATCTTCTGAGAGACCAGGCAAGGTGAACAGCTGCTCAATTTCCTCAGTCTCCAAAGCAGCAATACCAAAAGCCCACCGGTACCCTTTTGGGTCTTTGAAGTACCCTCTCTTGAGGTAGTCTATGCCGAGGATGCATGGAGCCTCTGGACCAGTCACAATAGGGTGCTTTTGCCACTCCCTCCCAGTCAGGCTGATTTCAGCCTCCAGCACAGTCAACTCTTGGGATCCTCCTGTTACTCCAGAAATATAGATGGGTTCCACCCCTTGACAGCTTGATGGCATCAGGGTACACTGTGCACCGGTATCTACTAGAGCCTTATACTTCTGTGGGACTGATGTGCCAGGCCATCTGATCCACACAGTCCAGTAAATCCGATTGTCCCCTACCTCCACCTGGCTGGAGGCAGGGCCCCTCTAACGGTTGTCACAGCATTGGACACTTAAGTCGTGTTGAAAGGGATTATTCTTCGTTATCACAGGAGCTGGAGTAAAATCAGCTCTTCCACTCCATCTGGGAAACTGCTCACCAGAGACTGAAGCCGTAGCTCTCATGGGATGATCAGTCTTGGCCCTTGCTCCCCTCTTCAGTTCACTCACCTGTTCCTCCAAAGCTGAAGTAGGTTTTCCATCCCACTTTGTCATGTCTTCTCCGTGATCCAGCAGGTAAAACCATAGGGTACCCCGTGGCGTATACCTTCTGTATCTCCTCTCTCGAATAATAGGACGTCTTTTGTTAATAGCTGAGACGTGTGTTGGTACACGTGAGGAGCTGGATAAATCAGATACATCGTCCCTCAATTTGTCGAGGTCCTGGGACAGTTTTTTCACAGCTGAGATGATGGAAGGAGTGAGATTGTCTTCGAACTCTCGGAGTTTATGAACCATTTCATCCACTGTTAGTGGTACTATGTCATTCCAGGTCACTGTTGCCAATGAATGGGCATATGATGACGGTGCATTCCGTGTAAGTTTTCGCCACATGGGTCGTGTACATTCAACTTCATCTGGATCTATAGGTGTATCCCCGTTATTCGGCTTGATGTGATAGATCATCTCTACGATGGCCGATTCCCTCAGAGACTGGATGCCTTTGTCTATAGTAGTCCACTTGGCCGAACGACTTGTAACATCGTCCTTGTACGGAAACCTTTCTTTCACAGCTGCCAAGAGCCTCCTCCAAAGGCTGAGGGACTTTTTCTCTCTTGCAATTGCTTTGTCAATTCCCCCTTCTCTAGCAAGTGATCCCAGCTGCTTGGCTTCTGTACCTTCTAGTTCGTGACCATCGGCCCCATTGTCCCAGCATCGGAGTAACCAGGTGATGATGTGCTCCCCTGGTTGACGGGTAAAATCTTTTCGCATATTCCGCAGCTCGGTTGAGGTCCGAGGTCGAGAAGTTACCTCTTCTTCTTCTTCTTCGTCATGTGATGATGACTCCTGATCAGATTCTGGACCAGGTGGTGAATTCATTGGTTCTTCATCTCGCTTCACCCTTTTTGCCTCCTTTTTGCTTGTTCTCTTGCGTACAGGGGCAACTGATATTGGTACGAATTGGTCCTCTGGTTTGGCTGCAGTGATTATCACTGTGGTTTGAGTAGCGACTGTACTTGTTGCTGGGGGTGGTGTAGCTACCGT
Source organism: Pezoporus wallicus (assembly GCF_028554395.1). Lineage (NCBI taxonomy): Eukaryota > Metazoa > Chordata > Aves > Psittaciformes > Psittacidae > Pezoporus > Pezoporus wallicus. Next base: position 57,720 of record NW_026641297.1, read on the forward strand.
GCTTGGAGCTGGGGTAACCGCGCTGTCTGTTGCAGTTGAAGTTTGAGCAGCTGCTGTACTTGCCACTGGGGTAGCTGCGCAGTTCATTGCAGCCAAAGTTTGAGTAGCGACTGTCGCTTTGCCCTCAAATCCGCCGATATTCTTTTCCTTTTGAAGGTGCTGGATAGTGTTGAACAAGGCCCTGTAAGCATAGGCCAAGCCCCAGCACGTTGCCGTGATTTGTCCATCTCTTGTATGGCCAGAATGACCACACACCTCATTTAAGTGTTTTACTAATTCTTCTGGATTTTGCAGTTGTTCGGTAGTGAAATTCCAAAATACTGGAGGGGCCCACTGACCTAGATACTTGCCCATACTATCCCACACACCCTGCCACTCATGGCTGTCCAGCCTCAGGGAAAATGTCTTGGTCCTCCTACATCGTCGTTTGACCCCAGACAAGACCCAAACCTGAATCTGCTTAACTCTTGAAATCAGTAGTGGGCAAAACACACTCTGTATGCGTGTTAGCATGGTGATTCCCATCACCATCAGCAAACAAGTCTCAACAGCATTAAAAGGCCATTCAAAAAATTCAAAACTCTCAAATGTAAATGGTCTGGGGGGACGACTAGGAGGGTAAAAGGATGTCTCCTTCACAGGTTGAGCACCTGAGAAGGAGAAAAAAGATGTGTAATTGCTAAGTACCTCCATCATATACCTCCCAAAGTATAAAGGTGGTGACCACACTGGGAACATAAACCAGATCAGTTTCATGATCAATGATTCTATTGTATTACAAGTCATTACCATAAAGTACAATGGGATAAAAACCTTAGCCCAAGCCCCACACTTGAAAAACACTAATACAGCCAATACCGGATGGACGTAAGATATGGTATACTGAAACTGTGAGATCAAGAGGAAAAACCTTGAGAGCCAATAAAACAGCATTGTGATGAGTGACTATCAATCCAGTCAGATCTGTTCTTATCTCAACCCCTCGTGCCCCACGTTGGGCGCCAAAAAGAACTGTCGTGGTTTAAACCCAGTCAGGTAACTTGTTCACTCACTCCCAGTGAGTGGTGCCGAGCTGACAACAATCAAGGTCCGTGTCCGTCTCCCCCCCCCTGCACCGGTGCTCTCCCCTTCCCCGCTCCCGGAGGAACGGGGAGGAGGATCGAGAGAGTGCAACTCCTACGGGTTGAGACAAGTACAGTCCAGCAACAAATCACCACTGCTACTATCAGCTAAAACAATGATAAGGGAAAATAACAAGGGAAGAGAATATGATACCACCGGCCAAGAAAACAAGTTCCCCCCGGAAGCCCCTGTCCTTCCAGGTAACTCCCTGTTACCCCCCACCCCGGGCATGACGTGCTGTGGTATGGAATACCTCCCCGGCTAGCCCGGGTCAGGCGCCCCGTCTCTGCTTCCTCACAGCTTCCCCTCCTCCCTGGCAGAGCATGAGCCTCACAGAGTCCTTGGTCAGGGTAAACATCACTTAGCAACAACCGACAACATCGGCTTCACCAACACTGTTCTAAAACTAGAAGTCAAAACACAGCACTGCACCAGTTAACACAAAGGAAAAAACATGACTGCTACTGCTGAACCCAGGACACCATTTTTCTCTATCTCTAACCCTTTTGAAGCCTTTTTTTCCTTTTCTAACCCATTTTTCTCAATTTCTAACCCTTTTGAAGCCTTTTTTTTCTTTTCTAACCCTTTTTTTCCAGTTTCCAACGCTTTTAAGCCATTTTTTCCTTTTCTAACCCATTTTTTCAATTTCTAGCAATTTTTAACAGGTGTTTTTTCTTTTTCTCCCCCATATTTGCCCTTTTCTAAATCGTTTTAACTGGTTTTTTTTTCTAACTCCTGTTAAGTCCTTCTTTTCTGCCTTTTCTGAACCCTATTTGCTGATTTCTAACCCATTTCAAGTCTTCTTTTTTTCTTTTTCAACCAAGTAGCCCATTACTACCCCTTTTTTGCCCTTTTCTAAGCCTTTTGAATCCTTTTTTGATTTCCTTTTCTAACCCAATTTTTGTCAAATTCCAACCCTTTTTAAGCCTTTTTTTTCCTTTTTTTCTCATTTTTTTCAACTTCTAACCCTTTTAAAGCCATTTTTTCCTTTTCTAACCCATTTTTTTCAATTTCTAGCAATTTTTAGCAGGTGTTTTTTCCTTTTCTCCCCCATTTTTGCCTTTTTTTCCCATTTCAAACTCCTCTTAAGTCGATCTTTTTTGCCTTTTCTAAAACAAATTTGCTGATTTCTAACACATTTCAGGCCTTCTTTTGCGTTTTTTCAACCAAGTAGCCCATTTCTATCCCATTTTTGCCCTTTTCCAAATATTTTTGAATCCCTTTTTTGGTTTCCATTTCCTACCCATTCTTGTCAATTCCTTCCCTTTTAAAGGTATTTTCCCCTTTTCTGACCCATTTCTGTCAAATTCCAACCTTTTTAAGTCATTTTTTTCCTACTCTAACCCAATTCTGTCCATTTCTAAGTTGTTTCAGGGCTTTATTTCTTTTCCTTTTCTAACCCATTTTTCTCAAATTCCAACCCTTTTAAAGCCGTTTTTTCCTTTCCTAACCCATTTTTCTCAAATCCCAACCCTTTTTAAGCCATTTTTTCCTTTTCTAACCCATTTTTTTTTCCAGTTTCCAACACTTTTTCACCCATTTTTTTCCTTTTCTAATCTTTTTCTTTCAATTTCTAGCAATTTTTATATGTTTTTTTTCTTACCCCGTTTTTATCCTTTCCAAAGTGTTTTTTTTTCCCGTTTCGAACTCCTGTTAAGTCGTTCTTTTTCTGCCTTTTCTAAACCATATTTGCTGATTTCTAACCCATTTCAAGCCTTCTTTTGCCCTTTTTCAACCAAGAACCCATTTCTATCCCATTTTTTGCCCTTTTTTAAGTATTTGGAATCCCTTTTTGATTTCATTTTCTCACCCATTTTGGTCAAAATCCAACCGTTTTAAAGCCATTTTTTTCCTTTTCTAACCCATTTTTCTCAAATTCCAACCCTTTTAAAGCCATTTTTTCTTTCCGAACCCATTTTCTCAAATCCCAACCCTTTTGAAGCCATTTTTTTCCTTTTCTAACCCATTTTTTTCCAGTTTTCAACACTTTTTAAGCCATTTTTTTTTCCTTTTCTAATCCTTTTTTTTTCATTTTCTAGGAATTTTAAGCAGGTGTTTTTTTTTTCTTCCTAACCCATTTTTGCCCTTTTCTAAGTAGTTTTAAGTGCTTTTTTCCCATTTCGAACTCCTGTTAAGTCGTTCTTTTTGGCCTTTTCTAAACCATATTTGCTGATTTCTAAACCATTTCAAGCCTTCCTATGCCCTTTCTCAACCAAGAACCGATTTCTCTCCCATTTTTGCCCTTTTTTTAAGTATTCAGACTCCTTTTTTGATTGCCTTTTCTAACCCTTTTTTCTCTATCCCTAACCGTTTTCAAGCCTTTTTTCCTTTTCTAACCCATTTTTTTTCCAGTTTCCAACACTTTTTAAGCCATTATTTTCCTTTTCTAATCCTTTTTATTTCAATGTCTAGCAATTTTTAGCAGGTGTTTTTTTTTTTCCTACCCCATTTTTGCCCTTTTCTCACACGTTTTAAGTGTTTTTTTCCCATTTCGAACTCCTGTTATGTCGTTCTTTTTTGCCTTTTCTAAACCATGTTTGCTGATTTCTAACCCATTTCAAGCCTTCCTTTGTCCTTTTTCGACCAAGAACCCATTTCTATCCCATTTTTGCCCTTTTTTAAGTATTTGGAATCCTTTTTGATTACCTTTTCTAAGCCATTTTTGTCAAATTCCAAACCTTTTTAAGCCTTTTTTTTCCTTTTCTAACCCATTTTTGCTTATTTCTATGTTGTTTCAGTTTTTTTTTATTTCCTTTTCTAACCCATTTTTCTCATTCTCTAACCCTTCTGAAGCAATTTTTTCTTTTTCTAACCCATTTTTCCCAACCTCTAACCCTTTTGAAGCCTTTTTTTCCTTTTCTAACACATTTTTTTCCATTTTCCAACACTTTTTAAGCCATTTTTTTCCTTTTCTAATCCTTTTTTTTTTCAGTTTCTAGCAATTTTTAGCCGGTGTTTTTTTTTTTCCTACCCCATTTTTGCCCTTTTCTCACTCCTTTTAAGTGTTTTTTTCTGTCGTGCTTTAAACCCAGTCGGGTAACTTGTGCCAATCACTTCCGAAGCAGCTCGAACCCCTTCATAGGCTGCCAGTATCTCTTTCTCAGTTGGGGTATAGGTGGCCTCAGATCCTTTGTATCCCCGACTCCAAAAGCCGAGGGGTCGACCTCGAGTCTCCCCTGGAGCTTTCTGCCAGAGGCTCCAGGTAGGACCGTTCTCCCCAGCTGCAGTGTACAGCACATTTTTTACATCTGGCCCGGTCCGGACTGGTCCAAGGGCTACTGCATGAACTATCTCGCGTTTAATTTGCTCAAAGGCTTGTTGCTGCTCAGGGACCCATTTAAAATCATTCTTCTTCCGGGTCACATGATAGAGAGGGCTTACAATCGAACTGTAATTTGGGATGTGCATTCTCCAGAACCCCACTGCACCCAAGAGAGAATTGAGTCGGACGATGGGACTCATTTCCGGAATAACCTTATAGATATTTGGGCCAAAGAGCATGGCATTGAGTGGGTATATCACATCCCCTACCATGCACCAGCCTCTGGGAAAATCTCTCGGTCCTCCTACATCGTCGTTTGACCCCAGACAAGACCCAAACCTGAATCTGCTTAACTCTTGAAATCAGTAGTGGGCAAAACATACTCTGTATGCGTGTTAGCATGGTGATTCCCATCACCATCAGCAAACAAGTCTCAAGAGCATTAAAAGGCCATTTAAAAAATTCAAAACTCTCAAATGTAAATGGTCTGGGGGGACGACTAGGAGGGTAAAAGGATGTCTCCTTCACAGGTTGAGCACCTGAGAAGGAGAAAAAAGATGTGTAATTGCTAAGCACCTCCATCATATACCTCCCAAAGTATAAAGGTGGTGACCACACTGGGAACATAAACCAGATCAGTTTCATGATCAATGATTCTATTGTATTACAAGTCATTACCATAAAGTACAATGGGATAAAAACCTTAGCCCAAGCCCCACACTTGGAAAAACACTAATACAGCCAATACCGGATGGACGTAAGATATGGTATACTGAAACTGTGAGATCAAGAGGAAAAACCTTGAGAGCCAATAAATCAGCATTCCTTTTCTAACTCATTTTTGTCAAATTCCATCCCTTTTCAAGCCATTTTTTTCCTTTTTTTTTCGCATTTTTTTCAATTTCTAACCCTTTTAAAGCCATTTCTTCCTTTTCTAACCCATTTTTCAATTTCTAGCAATTTTTAGCAGGTGTTTTTTCCTTTTCTCCCCCATTTTTGCCTTTTTTTCCCATTTCAAACTCCTGTTAAGTCGATCTTTTTTGCCTTTTCTAAAACAAATTTGCTGATTTCTAACACATTTCAAGCCTTCTTTTGCCTTTTTTCAACCAAGTAGCCCATTTCTATCCCATTTTTGCCCTTTTCCAAATATTTTTGAATCCCTTTTTTGGTTTCCTTTCCTAACCCATTTTTGCTTATTTCTATGTCGTTTCAGGTTTTTTTTATTTCCTTTTCTAACACATTTTTCTCAATCTCTAACCCTTTTGAAGCCTTTTTTTCTTTTTCTAACCCATTTTTCTCAATCTCTGACCCTTTTGAAGCCTTTTTTTCCTTTTCTAACCCATTTTTCTCTATCCCTAACCCTTTTGAAGCCTTTTTTTCATTTTCTAACACATTTTTTTCCAGTTTCCAACACTTTTTATGCCATTTTTTTTCTTTTTGGAATCCTTTTTTTTTTCAATTTCTAGCAATTTTTTAGCAGGTGTTTTTTCCTTTTCTCCCCCATTTTTGCCCTTTTCTAAGTCGTTTTAAGTGCTTTTTTCCCATTTCGAACTCCTGTTAAGTCGTTCTTTTTTGCCTTTTCTAAACCATATTTGCTGATTTGTAACCCATTTCAAGCCTTCCTTTTCCCTTTCTCAACCAAGAACCCATTTCTCTCCCATTTTTGCCCTTTTTTTAAGTATTCGGTATCATTTTTGATTACCTTTTCTAATCCATTTTTGTCAAATTCCAACCCTTTTTAAGCCTTTTTTTTTCCCTTTTCTAACCCATTTTTGCTTATTTCTATGTTGTTTCAGGTTTTTTTTATTTCTTTTTCTAACCCATTTTTCTCAATCTCTAACCCTTTTGAAGCCTTTTTCTCCTTTTCTAACACATTTTTTTTGCAGTTTCCAACACTTTTTAAGCCATTTTTTTCCTTTTGTAATCCTTTTTTTTTCAATTTCTAGTAATTTTTAGCAAGTGGTTTTTTTTTCCCTACCCCATTTTTGCCCTTTTCTAAGTCGTTTTAAGTGCTTTTTTTCCCATTTCGAACTCCTGTTAAGTCGTTCTTTTTTGCCTTTTCTAAACCATATTTGCTGATTTCTAACCCATTTCAAGCCTTCCTTGGCCCTTTCTCAACCAAGAAGCCATTTCTATCCCATTTTTGCCCTTTTTTAAGTATTTGGAATACTTTTTTGATTGCCTTTTCTAAGACATTTTTGTCAAATTCCAACCCTTTTTAAGCCTTTTTTTTCCTTTTCTAACCCATTTTTGCTTATTTCTATGTTGTTTCAGGTTTTTTTTATTTCCTTTTCTAACCCATTTTTCTCAATCTCGAACCCTTTTGAAGCTATTTTTTTTTCTTTTTCTAACCCATTTTTCTCAATCTCTAACCCTTTTGAAGCCATTTTTTCCTTTTCTAACCCATTTTTTTTTTCCAGTTTCCAACAGTTTTTAACCCATTTTTTTCCTTTACTAATCCTTTTCTTTCAATTTCTAGCAATTTTTATATTTTTTTTTCCTTACCCCGTTTTTATCCTTTCCAAAGTCGTTTTAAGTGTTTTTTTTTCCCATTTCGAACTCCTGTTAAGTCGTTCTTTTTTGCCCATTTCTCTCCCATTTTTGCCCTTTTTTTAAGTATTTCAATCATTTCTGATTACCTTATCTAAGCCATTTTTGTCAAATTCCAACCCTTTTTAAGCCTTTTTTTTTCCTTTTATAACCCATTTTTGCTTATTTCTATGTTGTTTCAGGGTTTTTTTATTTCCTTTTCTAACCCATTTTTCTCAATCTCTAACCCTTTTGAAGCTATTTTTTTTCCTTTTCTAACTCATTTTTCTCAAATTCCAACACTTTTAAAGCCATTTTTTCTTTCCTAACCCATTTTTCTCAAATCCCAACCCATTTGAAGCCTTTTTTTCCTTTTCTAACCCATTTTTTTCCAGTTTCCAACACTTTTTAAGCCATTTTTTTCCTTTTCTAATCCTTTTTTTTTTTATTTCTAGCAATTTTTAGCAGGTGGTTTTTTTTTTTCTTACCACATTTTTGCCCTTTTCTAAGTCGTTTTAAGTGCTTTTTTCCCATTTCGAACTCCTGTTAAGTCGTTCTTTTTTGCCTTTTCTAAACCATATTTGCTGATTTCTAACCCATTTCAAGCCTTCCTTTGCCCTTTCTCAACCAAGAACCCATTTCTCTCCCATTTTTTCCCTTTTTTTAAGTATTTGGAATCCTTTTTTGATTACCTTTTCTAAGCCATTTTTGTCAAATTCCAACCCTTTTTAAGCCTTTTTTTTTCCTTTTCTAACCCATTTTTGCCTTTTTTTTCCCATTTCAAACTCCTGTTAAGTCGATCTTTTTTGCCTTTTCTAAAACAAATTTGCTGATTTCAAACACATTTCAAGCCTTCTTTTGCCTTTTTTCAACCAAGTAGCCCATTTCTATCATATTTTTGCCCTTTTCCAAATATTTTTGAACCCCTTTTTTGGTTTCCTTTTCTTAGCCATTTTTGTCAATTTCTACCCTTTTAAAGATATTTTCCCCTTTTCTGACTCATTTTTGTCAAATTCCAACCTTTTTAAGTCATTTTTTTCCTTCTCTAACCCAATTCTGACCATTTCTAGGTTGTTTCAGGGCTTTTTTTCTTTTCCTTTTCTAACCCATTTTTCTCAAATTCCAACCCTTTTAAAGCCATTTTTTCCCTTTCCTAACACTTTTTTCTCAAATTCCAACCCTTTTTAAGCCATTTTTTCCCTTTCCTAACCCTTTTTTCTCAAATCCCAACCCTTTTTAAGCAATTTTTTCCTTTTCTAACCCATTTTTTTTCCAGTTTCCAACACCTTTTAAGCCATTTTTTTCCTTTTCTAATCCTTTTCTTTCAATTTCTTGGAATATTAAGCAGGTGTTTTTTTTTTTTTCCTAACCCACTTTTGCCCTTTTCTGAGTTGTTTTAAGTGCTTTTTTCCCATTTCGAACTCCTGTTAAGTCGTTCATTTTTTTGCCTTTTCTAAACCATATTTGCTGATTTCTAACCCATTTCAAGCCTTCTTTTGCCCTTTTTCAACCAAGAACCCATTTCTATCCCATTTTTTGCCCTTTTTTAAGTATTTGGAATCCCTTTTTGATTTCCTTTTCTCACCCATTTTGGTCAAATTCCAACCCTTTTAAAGCCATTTTTTTCCTTTCCTGACTCATTTTACTCAAATTCCAACACTTTTAAAGCCATTTTTTCTTTCCTAACCCATTTTTCTCAAATCCCAACCCATTTGAAGCCTTTTTTTCCTTTTCTAACCCATTTTTTTCCAGTTTCCAACACTTTTTAAGCCATTTTTTTCCTTTTCTAATCCTTTTTATTTCAATTTCTAGCAATTTTTAGCAGGTGTTTTTTTTTTTCCTAACCCATTTTTGCCCTTTTCTAAGTCGTTTTAAGTGTTTTTTTCCCATTTCGAACTCCTGTTAAGTCGTTCTTTTTTGCCTTTTCTAAACCATATTTGCTGATTTCTAAGCCATTTCAAGCCTTCCTTTGCCCTTTCTCAACCAAGAACCCATTTCTCTCCCATTTTTGCCCTTTTTTTAAGTATTTGGAATCCTTTTTTGATTACCTTTTCTAAGCCATTTTTGTCAAATTCCAACCCTTTTTAAGCCTTTTTTTTTCCTTTTCTAACCCATTTTTTCCAGTTTCCAAGCCTTTTAAGCCATTTTTTCCTTTTCTAACCCATTTTTTTCTCTTTCCCTAACCCTTTTGATGCCTTTTTTTCCTTTTCTAACCCATTTTTTCCAGTTTCCAAGCCTTTTAAGCCATTTTTTCCTTTTCTAACCCATTTTTTTCAATTTTCTACCCAATTTTTAGCCTTTCTAGCAATTTTTTTTTTTTTCTCCCCCATTTTTGCCCTTTTCTAAGTCGTTTTAAGTGGTTTTTTTTCTAACTCCTGTTAAGTCCTTCTTTTCTGCCTTTTCTGAACTGCATTTGCTGATTTCTAACCCATTTCAAGTCTTCTTTTGTTCTTTTTCAACCAAGTAGCCCATTTCTATCCCATTTTTGCCCTTTTCTAAGTATTTTTGAATCCCTTTTTTGGTTTCCTTTTCTAACCCATTTTTGTCAAATTCCAAACCTTTTCAAGCCATTTTTTTTCCTTTTTTTTCACATTTTTTTCGATTTCTAACCCTTTTAAAGCCATTTTTTCCTTTTCTAACCCATTTTTTCAATTTCTAGCAATTTTTAGCATTTTTTTTTTTTTTTCTCCCCCACTTTTTTTTTTGCCCTTTTCTAAGTCATTTTTTTTAAGTGTTTTTTTCTAACTCCTGTTAAGTCGTTCTTTTTTGCCTTTTCTAAACCATATTTGCTGATTTCCAACCTATTTCAAGCCTTCTTTTGCCCTTTTTCAACCAAGAACCCATTTCTATCACATTTTTTGCCCTTTTTTAAGTATTTGGAATCCCTTTTTGATTTCCTTTTCTCACCCATTTTTGATCAAATTCCAACCCTTTTTAAATTCCTTTTCTAACCCATTTTTCTCAAATTTTTTAAGCCATTTTTTTCCTTTTCTAACCCATTTTTCTCAAATTCAAACCCTTTTGAAGCCATTTTTTTCCTTTTCTAACCCATTTTTTTCCACTTTTCAACACTTTTTAAGCCATTTTTTTCCTTTTCTAATCTTTTTTTTTTCAATTTCTAGGAATTTTTAGCTGGTGTTTTTTTTTTTTCCTAACCCATTTTTGCCTTTTTCTAAGTCGTTTTAAGTGCTTCTTTTCCCATTTCGAACTCCTGTTAAGTCGTTCTTTTTTGCCTTTTCTAAACCATATTTGCTGATTTCTAACCCATTTCAAGCCTTCCTTTCATTTTCTCAACCAAGAATCCATTTCTATCCCATTTTTGCCCTTTTTTTAACCAAGAACCCATTTCTCTCCCATTTTTGTCAAATTCAACCCTTTTTTAAGCCATTTTTTTTTTTTTTTAAGTTTTTGAATCCTTTTTTGATTTCCTTTTCTAACCCATTTTTCTCTAAAAGCCATTTTTTCCAACCCATTTTTCTCAATTTTTTAAGCCTTTTTTTTTCCTTTTCTAACCCATTTTTTCAATTTCTAGCAATTTTTAGCTGGTGTTTTTTTTTTTCAAACTCCATTTTTTCCTTTTTTTATTTCAAACTCCTGTTAATCTTTTTTGCCTTTTCTAAACATATATTTGCTGATTTCAAACACATTTCAAGCCTTCTTTTGCCTTTTTTCAACCAAGTAGCCCATTTCTATCCCATTTTTGCCCTTTTCCAAATATTTTTGAATCCCTTTTTTGGTTTCCTTTTCTTAGCCATTTTTGTCAATTTCTACCCTTTTAAAGATATTTTCCCCTTTTCTCACCCATTTTTGCCAAATACCAACCTTTTTAAGTCATTTTTTTCCTTCCCTAACCCAATTCTGTCCATTTCTAAGTTTTTCAGGGCTTTTTTTCTTTTCCTTTTTTTCTTTTCCTTTTCTAACCCATTTTTCTCAAATTCCAACCCTTTTAAAGCCATTTTTTTCCCTTTCCTAACCCTTTTTTCTCAAATCCCAACCCTTTTTAAGCCATTTTTGCTTTTTTTAACCCATTTTTTTTCCAGTTTCCAACACTTTTTAAGCCATTTTTTTTCCTAATCCTTTTCTTTCAATTTCTAGCAATTTTTATATGTTTTTTTTCTTACCCCGTTTTTATCCTTTCCAAAGTCGTTTTAAGTGTTTTTTTTTCCCATTTCGAACTCCTGTTAAGTCGTTCATTTTTTTGCCTTTTCTAAACCATATTTGCTGATTTCCAACCTATTTCAAGCCTTCTTTTGCCCTTTTTCAACCAAGAACCCATTTCTATCCCATTTTTTGCCCTTTTTTAAGTATTTGGAATCCCTTTTTGATTTCCTTTTCTCACCCATTTTGGTCAAATTCCAACCCTTTTAAAGCCATTTTTTTCCTTTTCTAACCCATTTTACTCAAATTCCAACCCTTTTAAAGCCATTTTTTCTTTCCTAACCCATTTTTCTCAAATCCCAACCCTTTTGAAGCCATTTTTTTCCTTTTCTAACCCATTTTTTTCCAGTTTCCAACACTTTTTAAGCCATTTTTTTCCTTTTCTAATCCTTTTTATTTCAATTTCTAGCAATTTTTAGCAGGCGTTTTTTTTTTTTCCTACCCTATTTTTGCCTTTTTCTAAGTCCTTTTTAAGTGTTTTTTTCCCATTTCGAACTCCTGTTAAGTCGTTCTTTTTTGCCTTTTCTAAACCATATTTGCTGATTTGTAACCCATTTCAAGCCTTCCTTTGCCCTTTCTCAACCAAGAACCCATTTCTCTCCCATTTTTGCCCTTTTTTTAAGTATTTGGAATCCTTTTTTGATTACCTTTTCTAAGCCATTTTTGTCAAATTCCAACCCTTTTTAAGCCTTTTTTTTTTTCCTTTTTTTCCATTTTTCTTATTTCTAATGTTGTTTCAGGCCTTTTTTTTCCTTTTCTAACCCATTTTTCTCAATCTCTAACCTTTTGAAGCCATTTTTTTCCTTTTCTAACCCATTTTTTTCCAGTGTCCAAGCCTTTTAAGCCATTTTTTCCTTTTCTAACCATTTTTTTTTCCAGTTTCCAACCCTTTTTTAAGCCATTTTTTCCCTTTTAACCCATTTTTTCAAATCCCAACCATTTTTTGCCATTTTTTTCCTTTTTAACCCATTTTTTTCCAGTTTCCAACTCTTTTTAAGTCCTTTTTTTCCTTTTCTAATTTGTTTTTAATTTCTAGCAATTTTTTTGCTGGTTTTTTTTTTTTCTAACCCATTTTTGCCTTTTTCTAAGTCGTTTTTTGTTCTTTTTTTCGAACTCCTGTTAAGTCGTTCTTTTTTGCCATTTCTAAACCATTTTTGCTGATTTCTAAGTATTTGAAGCCTTCTTTGCCCTTTTTCGACCAAGTTGCCCATTTCTATCCCATTTTTGCCCTTTTCTAAGTATTTTTGAATCCCTTTTTTGGTTTCCTTTTCTAACCCATTTTTGTCAAATTCCAACCCTTTTAACGCCATTTTTTCCTTTTCTAACCCATTTTTTCAATTTCTTGCAATTTTTAGCCGGTGTTTTTTTTCCTTTTCTACCTCATTTTTGCCTTTTTTTTTCCCATTTCAAACTCCTGTTAAGTCGTTCTTTTTTTGCCTTTTCTAAACCATATTTGCTGATTTCTAACGCATTTCAAG
>NW_026641298.1:0-710 GCF_028554395.1 Pezoporus wallicus
TGTCTCCCCCTCCCTGCACCCAAGCTCGCTTCTTCCCCGCTCCCGGAGGAACGGGAGTGAGGATCGAGAGAGTGCAACTTCATACGGGTTGAGACAAGAACAGTCCAGCAACAAATCACCACCGCTACTATCAGCTAAAAACAATGATAAGGGAAAATAACAAGGGAAGAGAATACGATACCACTGCCAAGAAAACGAGTTCCACCCGGGAAGCTCCTGTCCTTCCGGGTAACTCCCAGTTACCCCCCACCCCGGGCATGACGTGCTGTGGTATGGAATACCTCCCCGGCTAGCCCGGGTCAGGCGCCCCGTCTCTGCTTCCTCACAGCTTCCCCTCCTCCCTGGCAGAGCATGAGCCTCACAGAGTCCTTGGTCAGGGTAAATATCACTTAGCAACAACCGACAACATCGGCTTCACCAACGCTGTTCTCAAAACTAGAAGTCAAAACACAGCACTGCACCGGTTAACACAAAGGAAAAAACATGACTGCTACTGCTGAACCCAGGACAGCCCTGTGCTTACAACACTTGTGTATGATGCCTTCACACACAAACTGATCTTAAGAACCCCCACAAACACCTGTCCTGTGCTGAAAGCAGGGGAGCACGGTTTCAAAGAGAAGATCACGGAGCTCTCATGGAGAGAAGCAAAGGGCTGTGGGCAGCAGAGCACGGCCAGCAGCCACCTCCAGTGCCAGACCCCAAGAGAG
>NW_026641299.1:0-7156 GCF_028554395.1 Pezoporus wallicus
TGCCACTGCTGCTGCTTGAGGAGCTGCTCCTATGGGGCGGGGGGGAGAAAGGGGAGTTAGGGGGCGCCCCACACTTGGGGGGCAGCCCCATAGACACACATTGTGTGCCCCACACTTGGGGGGGCAGCCCCACATACACCCATTCTGTGCCCCACACTTATGGGGCAGCCCCACAGACACACATTCTGCGCCCCACACTTATGGGGCAGCCCCATAGACACCCATTCTGTGCCCCACACTTGGGGGGGCAGCCCCACAGACACACATTCTGTGCCCCACACTTATGGGGCAGCCCCACAGACACCCATTGCGTGTCCCACTTTTGGGGGGCAGCCCCATAGACACCCATTCTGTGCCCACACTTATGGGGCAGCCCCACAGACACCCATTGCGTGTCCCACTTTTGGGGGGCACCCCGACACCCACTCTGTGCCCCACACTTATGGGGCAGCCCCATAGACACCCATTGCGTGTCCCACTTTTGGGGGGCAGCCCCATAGACACCCATTCTGTGCCCACACTTATGGGGCAGCCCCATAGACACCCATTGCGTGTCCCACTTTTGGGGAGCAGCCCCATAGACACCCATTCTGTGCCCCACACTTATGGGGCAGCCCCATAGACACCCATTGCGTGTCCCACTTTTGGGGGGCACCCCGACACCCACTCTGTGCCCCATACTTGGAGAACCGCCCCCCAGACACCCATTGTGTGCCCCACACTTGGGGGGCACCCCAACACCCATTCTGTTCCCCACACTTCGGGGGCAGCCCCACAGGCACTATGTGCCCCACACTTATGGGGTGCCCTCCCTCCCTCCCTCCAGGTATCCACTGTGTGCCCCACACTTGGGGGCAACCCCACGGACACCCACTCCCAGCCCCACACCTCCCTCCCCACCCCATTCCCAGCCCCACACCCTCCCCATTCACCCCAATGCCCCCCCCCCCAGCCCCACACCCAGCCCCCCAAGTGCCCCCCCCCCCCCCCACCTGTTGCTGCCGCTGGAAGCGGGGGCAGCGACTTCTGGTACTTGGGGTACGGGGGGGGGCGGGGCCGGGGGGCGGGGCCCGGACTTGGGGGGCGGAGCCCCCTCCCCCCTTCTCCTTTGGGGTCCCCCCCTTGGGGGTGGAGGGGCGGCTCCTCGGGGGGCGGCTCTGCTTGGGGGGGAGGAAGGGGGGAGATGGGGGTCAGGCCATGGGGCTGCCCCATAGACCCCATTGACCCCCACTGACCCCCATAGACCCCATTTACCCCCACTGCCCCCCAATAGACCCCCACTGACCCCCATAGGCCCCATTGACCCCCACTGACCCCCATAGACCCCATTTACCCCCACTGCCCCCCAATAGACCCCCACTGACCCCCATAGACCCCATTGACCCCCACAGACCCCATTTACCCCCATTGCCCCCCAATAGACCCCCACTGACCCCACAGACCCACATTGAGTGCCACTGACCCCACAGACCCCCACTGACCCCCACAGACCCCCACTGACCCCCACAGACCCCCCCCACTGACCCCATAGACCCCCACTGACCCCCCACAGACCCCCACAGACCCCCCCCACTGACCCCATAGACCCCCACTGACCTCCACAGACCCCACTGATCCCCCCAGACCCACACCGAGACCCCCAACGCCCCCCCCCCCCCCCCCCAACTTCCATAAGGATGCCCTATAGGACACCGCTATGGGGTCAAATGGGGAGGACCCAAACCCTCTATGGGGCCCTGAGCCCCCAACCCCATTTGGCTGCCCCACAGCCCCATATCTACGGGGCCCAACATGGCCTCCGCCCCCTACAGCCCCCATATCCCCCCTTACCTGCACTGCTCTGCCCCCTTCCACTTCCCCATTGCTCCGCTCCTGCTCCTCCTCCTGCTTGTGGGGCTGCCCCATAGCTGGGGGGCACTGCCCCATAGCTGGGGGCGGCTGCCCCATAGCAGGGTGCTGCTCCATAGGCGGGGCTTGTCCCATTGTCGGATGCTGCCCCATAGATGTGGGGTGTTGCTGCCCCATAGCCGGGGGATGCTGCTGCCCCGCAGACGCAGGCTGCTGGCCCATAGATGGGGCGTGTTGCTGCTGCTGCCCTAGAGCAGGATGCTGCTGCCCCATAGACGCAGGATGCTGCCCCATAGCAGAATGCTGCTTCCCCGTAGATACAGAGTGCTGCTGCGCCACAGGTGCGGAGTGTTGCTGCCCCATAGATCCAGGATGCTGCCCCATAGATCCAGGATGCTGTTGCTGCCCCATAGATCCAGAATGCTGCCCCACAGATCCAGGATGCTGCTGCTGCCCCATAGATCCAGGATGCTGCCCCACAGATCCAGGATGCTGCTGCTGCCCCATAGATCCAGGATGTTGCTGCTGCCCCATAGATCCAGGATGCTGCCCCACAGATCCAGGATGATGCTGCTGCCCCATACATCCAGGCTGCTGCTGCCCCATAGACCCAGGATGCTGTTGCTGCCCCATAGAGCCAGGATGCTGCCCCATAGACCCAGGATGCTGTTGCTGCCCCATAGATCCAGGATGCTGCCCCATAGATCCAGGATGCTGCCCCATAGACCCAGGATGCTGTTGCTGCCCCATAGACCCAGGGTGATGCTGCTGCTGCCCCACAGATCCAGGATGCTGCCCCATAGACCCATGATGCTGCTGCTGCCCCACAGATCCAGGATGCTGCCCCATAGACCCATGATGCTGCTGCTGCCCCACAGATCCAGGATGCTGCCCCGTAGACCCATGATGCTGCTGCTGCCCCACAGATCCAGGATGCTGCCCCATAGACCCATGATGCTGCTGCTGCCCCACAGATCCAGGATGCTGCCCCGTAGACCCATGATGCTGCTGCTGCCCCACAGACGCTGCTGCGCTCTGCCCCACGGATCCAGGATGCTGTTGCTGCCCCACACCGGGCTGCTGCTGCTGCTGCTGCTGCTCCACGGCGGGCGGCTGCTTCTGTCCGCCGGCCGGCAGGGGGCGCTGTTGCGGCCGCCAGGGGGCGCCGCTGCGCTCGTCCAGGCGCCGCAGCTTCTCTGCGCAGGCCGCTCTGCGCTGCTCCTCCTCTCGCTGCTCCTCGGCCTCCCGGCGCCGCCGGGCCCGAGCCACCGCGGCCGAGAGCAGGGAACAGGAGCGGCGGCGGCGCTGGCGCCAGGCCTCGTCCTCGTCCTGAACGGGGGCGACAGAGAGAGAGCATGGAGGGGATAGGGGAGAGAGAGAGCATAGAGAGGAACCATAGAGAGGAACCATAGAGAGGAACCATAGAGAGGAACCATAGAGAGGGGATAGAGAGACCATAGAGAGACCATAGAGAGGAACCATAGAGAGACCATAGAGAGGAACCATAGAGATGAACCATAGAGAGGAACCATAGAGAGACCATAGAGAGAGCATAGAGAGGAACCATAGAGAGGAACCATAGAGAGGAACCATAGAGAGGAACCATAGAGAGAGCATAGAGAGGAACCATAGAGAGGAACCATAGAGAACCATAGAGAGACCATAGAGAGTCCATAGAGAGGAACCATAGAGAGGAACCATAGAGAGAGACCATAGAGAGAGCATAGAGAGGAACCATAGAGAGGAACCATAGAGAGACCATAGAGAGACCATAGAGAGAGCATAGAGAGAGCATAGAGAGAGCATAGAACCATAGAGAGGAACCATAGAGAGGAACCATAGAGAGAGCATAGAGAGGAACCATAGAGAGGAACCATAGAGAGGAACCATAGAGAGGAACCATAGAGAGGAACCATAGAGAGGAACCATAGAGAGGAACCATAGAGAGACCATAGAGAGAGCATAGAGAGAACCATAGAGAGACCATAGAGAGGAACCATAGAGAGGAACCATAGAGAGAGCATAGAGAGGAACCATAGAGAGGAACCATAGAGAGGAACCATAGAGAGGAACCATAGAGAGGAACCATAGAGAGGAACCATAGAGAGAGCATAGAGAGGAACCATAGAGAGGAACCATAGAGAGGAACCATAGAGAGGAACCATAGAGAGGAACCATAGAGAGGGGATAGAGAGACCATAGAGAGAGCATAGAGAGACCATAGAGAGAGCATAGAGAGAGCATAGAGAGACCATAGAGAGACCATAGAGAGAGCATAGAGAGAGCATAGAGAGACCATAGAGAGACCATAGAGAGACCATAGAGAGACCATAGAGAGAGCATAGAGAGACCATAGAGAGACCATAGAGAGAGCATAGAGAGAGCATAGAGAGACCATAGAGAGACCATAGAGAGACCATAGAGAGAGCATAGAGAGACCACGGAGAGGCCATAGAGAGACCATAGAGAGACCATAGAGAGAGCATAGAGAGACCATAGAGAGACCATAGAGAGAGCATAGAGAGACCATAGAGAGACCATAGAGAGAGCATAGAGAGAGCATAGAGAGACCATAGAGAGACCATAGAGAGAGCATAGAGAGACCATAGAGAGAGCATAGAGAGAGCATAGAGAGACCATAGAGAGACCATAGAGAGGCCATAGAGAGAGCATAGAGAGACCATAGAGAGACCATAGAGAGACCATAGAGAGACCATAGAGAGAGCATAGAGAGACCATAGAGGGACCATAGAGAGGCCATAGAGAGAGCATAGAGAGACCATAGAGAGACCATAGAGAGGCCATAGAGAGAGCATAGAGAGACCATAGAGAGACCATAGAGAGAGCATAGAGAGACCATAGAGAGAGCATAGAGAGGCCATAGAGAGACCATAGAGAGACCATAGAGAGAGCATAGAGAGACCATAGAGAGACCATAGAGAGGCCATAGAGAGGCCATAGAGAGACCATAGAGAGACCTTAGAGAGACCATAGAGAGACCATAGAGAGGCCATAGAGAGACCATAGAGAGGCCATAGAGAGACCATAGAGAGACCATAGAGAGGAACCATAGAGAGGAACCATAGAGAGGCCATAGAGAGACCACGGAGAGGCCATAGAGAGAGCATAGAGAGACCATAGAGAGACCATAGAGAGGAACCATAGAGAGGCCATAGAGAGGCACAGAAACCATAGAGACACCACAGCCCTGCCCCATAGCCCCCCCCAGCCGCCCCATAGCACTCACCGGGAACTCATTGGGCTGGGCCCAGCTGCCCCGGTTGGGGGCGGCGGGGGTGGAGGCGGGGCCCGCACTTGTGGGGCAGGAGAGGGAGGGGCCGGCGACTCCTTGGGCCCCTCAGAGGGGGACTTGGGGGGCGGCTCGTCCCGGGGGGAAGCCTTGGACTCGCTGGGGGGGGGCGCCTCGGCCTCCTTCCTGTGGGGAGAGGGGGGTTATGGGGCGCCCCATAGCGATAGGAGGGTTATGGGGCACTACAGGGCAGGGTGTGCACGGGTTACAGAGCGCTATGGGGCACGCTATGGGGTGCTATGGAGCAAAGCGGTTAAGGATTACAGGGCATTATAGGGCACAGCTATAGGGTCCTATGGGGCAGGCTACGGGACAGGGCTATAGATCGCTATAGGGCAAGCCTATGGGGTGCTATGGGGCAGGGGTATAGAGCAAGGCTATGGGGCGCTAGAGTAGGGCTATGGGGTGCTATGGCGCAGTGCTGTAAGTCACTATAGGGCAGGCCTATCAGGTGCTATGGGGCAGGACTACGGGGCACTATAGGTCTAGCCTATGGGGTGCTATAGGGCAGGGCTACAGGACTCCAGTCAGTGCTATGAGGCAGGGCTGTGGGTTGCTATGGGGCAGGACTATGGGGCACTGTGGGGCACTGTGGGGCAGGGCTATGGGACTGCGTAAGTCAGTGCTATGACGCAGGGCTATGGGTTGCTATGGGGCAGGGCTATGGGGCAAGGCTATTGGGCAAAGCTATGGGGGAGGGCTATGGGGCAGGGCTATGAGGCGCTTGGGGGAACGGCTATGGGGCAGGGCTATGGGGCGCAATGGGGCAGGGCTAAGGTGCCGGACTATGCGGAGCTATGGGGCAGGGCTCTGGGGCGCTATGGGGCAGGGTTCTGGGGCGCTATGGGGCAGGGTTCTGGGGCGCTATGGGGCAGAGTTATGGGGCGCTATGGGGCAGAGTTATGGGGCGCTATGGGGCAGGGCTCTGGGGCGCTATGGGGCAGAGCTATGGGGCAGAGCTATGGGGCGCTATGGGGCAGGGCTATGAGGCGCTATGGCTCGCTATGGTTCACTATGGGGCAGGGCTATGGGGCGCTATGGGGCAGGGCTATGGGGCGCTATGGGGCAGGGCTATGGGGCGCTATGGGGCAGGGCTATGGGGCAGGGCTATGGGGCAGGGCTATGGGGCAGGGCTATGGGGCGCTATGGGGCAGGGCTATGGGGCAGGGCTATGGGGCAGGGCTATGGGGCAGGGCTATGGGGCGCTATGGGGCAGGGCTATGGGGCAGGGCTATGGGGCGCTATGGGGCAGGGCTATGGGGCGCTATGGGGCAGGGTTCTGGGGCGCTATGGGGCAGGGTTCTGGGGCGCTATGGGGCAGAGTTATGGGGCGCTATGGGGCAGAGTTATGGGGCGCTATGGGGCAGGGCTCTGGGGCGCTATGGGGCAGAGCTATGGGGCAGAGCTATGGGGCGCTATGGGGCAGGGCTATGAGGCGCTATGGTTCGCTATGGTTCACTATGGGGCAGGGCTATGGGGCGCTATGGGGCAGGGCTATGGGGCGCTATGGGGCAGGGCTATGGGGCGCTATGGGGCAGGGTTATGGGGCAGGGCTATGGGGCGCTATGGGGCAGGGCTATGGGGCGCTATGGGGCAGGGCTATGGGGCAGGGCTATGGGGCAGGGCTATGGGGCGCTATGGGGCAGGGCTATGGGGCACTATGGGGCAGGGCTATGGGGCTCACCCCTCCTCTGCCCCGGCGCGCCTGGGGGGGAACGGGGGCGGGAGGTGAGAGCTGCCCCATAGCGCCCAGGGACCCCACTGAGCCCCATTGAGGCCCATTGAGCCCCACTGAGCCCCACTGAGCCCTCCATTGCCATTGACTCCAATTGACCCCCATTGACCCCACTGACTCCCAGTGCCCCCCACTGCCCCCATTACCTCCATTGCCCCATTGACCCCCATTACCCCATTGCCCCATAACCCTCATTACCCCCAATGTCCCCATCACCCCATTGACCCCCACTGTCCCATTCCCCCCATTACCCCATAACCATT
>NW_026641300.1:0-699 GCF_028554395.1 Pezoporus wallicus
CTGCGTGGTCCCCTGCATCCTCCTGGGGCTCGGCTGGCAGCTTCCAGGGAATGCTCTCGGCCGTCGTGGGGCTGGGCTCGGTCACGGGTCTCGGCTCTTCCGCCGCCTTCTCCCACTGCTCTGCAGCCACCTCCTTCTGCCCCTTGACAGCCCTGACATCCCCCACCAGCAGCCGCTGCCTGCCGGCCTTCAGCCCCACTCCCACCGCCGCTTGGTCCCCGGGGCTGCTCTCCCGGGCCAGTTCGGCAGCTGCCGGCTCCCAGGGACTCTCCCCATTGGCTCCCCGCAGCCTCTCGAACATGGAGGTGAGGACGAGGGCCAGGATGGGGAAGAACAGCATACAGGTACAGGTACAAGTCCACAGCCACGTCCATCCCGCCCTGCTGCTGGAGCCCGCCTGTATTACAAGTTATTGCCATAAAGCACAGTCAGACAAGAACCCTAGCCCAAACCCCACACTTGATAAACACTAAGACAACAAATACTGGCTCTAAGTAAGTTACAACATTCTGAAACTGTGAAATGAAGAGGAACAATTCTGAGAGCCAATAAATCGGCATTGTGATGAGTGACTATTAATTCAGTCAGATCTGCCGTTATCTCAACCCTTGTGCCCCAGGTTAGGCGTCAAAAAGAACTGTTGTGGTTTAAACCCAGTCAGGAAGCTCGTTCACTCACTCCCCTCCTTCTTTCCCGCCC
>NW_026641301.1:0-705 GCF_028554395.1 Pezoporus wallicus
ACTGTATCCCATAGCAGAAGGAGGACAAGGTGGTTTTGTCCTGGTTTTGGGGGTGTTTTGGAGTGTTTCTGGCCTCTTTTCGGTCTGTTTTGAGGCTCTGACCCTGTGTCTCATACGAGAAGCAGGACAAGTTGGTTTTGGAGTGGTTTGGCCTGGTTTTGGACTGTTTTGGGGTTCTGACTCTGTGTTCCTTAGGAGAAGCAGGACAAGGTGGTTTTGGGTTGGTTTGGGGGTTTTGGAGGTGGTTTTGGGCTGATTTGGGTTGTACGTGGCCTGTTTTGGGTCTGTTTCAGGGCTCTGACTGTGTATCCCACAGGAGAAGCAGGACAAGGTGGTTTTGGGGTGGTTTTGTCCTGTTTTGGTGTTTCTTGGGGTCTGTTTTGGGGCTCTGACCCTGTATGCCATAGGAGAAGTAGAAGAAGGTGGTTTTGAGGTGTTTTGGGGCTTTTTCAGGGGTTTTGGAGTGTTTTTGTCCTGTTTTGGGTCTGTTTTGGGGCTCTGCCCCTGTATCCCGTAGCAGAAGCAGGACAAGGTGGTTTTGAGGTAGTTTTGTCCTGTTTTTGGGGTGTTTAGGGCTTTTGACCCTGTATCCCATAGGGGAAGCAGGACAAGGTGGATTTGGGGGTGGTTTTGGGTTTTTGTTCTGTTTTGCGGCTGTTTTGGGGCTCTGACACTGCAACCCATAGGGGAAGCAGGACAAGGCTG
>NW_026641302.1:0-702 GCF_028554395.1 Pezoporus wallicus
TGCCAGCGTGATGTGCACCAGGGAGGTGAGGAACTTGACAGTGTACACCAGCACCATCATGCCATAGCAACGCACCCTGGTCATGGTAGTGGTGTAGAGCAGGGGCTTGCACACAGCCGTGTATCGGTCATAAGCCATTACCCCAAGCAGGAAGGTCTCACAGATAGCCAGAGCCAGGAAAATATACATCTGAGCAAAGCAACCCCAAAAGGAGATGTGGCTTCTCCCCAGCAGGAAGGTCTCCAGAGCTTTTGGGATGATAGCGGAGGAAAGGCAAACATCCATGCAGGATAAGTGGCTCAGGAAGAAGTACATGGGGATGTGGAGGTGGGGGTCAGTGTTGATCAGCAGGATCATCGTCAGGTTCCCCAGAACTATTAAAACATACAGGGACAAGAAGATTGTGAAGATGGTAGTTTGTAGCTCTGGGGCATCAGAGAAACCCAAGAGGATGAAGCTGGAGAGAACCGTGAGGTTTCCTGTATCTGTCATTTCAACAAGTTGATGGATTTGGATTGAAATGAAAGGAATCAGTGAAATACACCCCTATGAGAGAAATAATGTGGAAGTTTAGTTGGAGTTTAATCCACAAATTAAATGCAATGGAAAATGGTGTATTTGTAATGCTGTATTTCTGTGTGTAGCTCAAGATCTGAAGTCAAAGTGATGAAGGAGCTCATTTCAGAACCTGAAATTAAAAGA
>NW_026641303.1:0-6941 GCF_028554395.1 Pezoporus wallicus
ACCACCATGGCACCAACCACCCACACCATGGAAGCAACGACATGATAAAGCACATCCATGATAATGTTGGCACATGGGCTCTCCATCCATGTCGCTTCCTCTCAAGGCACCAAGAGAGGAAGCAGGGCAGGGTGCCAGCCCATACTGCCCCATTAGGTGGCCCTTGGACCTCCTCCTCTTCTCCGTCTTCCTTCTCTGCATTGCCTCTTCCCTCGTGTCATCCACCCTCTGCTGCAAACACCTTCCCACTAGCAGCAGCCCACCACCGGTCTGTGCCACTCACAGCAGTGAAGACCTCAGGCCTCTTGTAACGTCTATCACATAAAAAAGGATCATGGTGCCCTGATTTACACCTCAAACTGGTTCCACTTGGTTCTCCTGAACCTTTACCTTTGTTTTTCCTTAATAAACTTCTGCATCCCAGCCAGAGACACCTCCTCCTCCTTTCTTATCCCAGTCATCATCCAACCTCACCCAGCACAAAGCCAGCACTCAGCAGACCATGGGGTGGGTTGAAAGAGCACCTCCAGACCTCTCTTTGGAAGTGCAGCACCAGCCACACCACACAGTGGCACCCCGTGGGCTTCCAGCCTATCCACAAGCCCTTCACCTACTCTAGTAACTGCTTGGACATTCGAATGCACTTCTAACCATGATGGAAGCTCCTCCTATGTGCTGGGTAACGTTGCCTGGATGCACGCTGTCACTCCCCCTCCTAAATGGAGAGAGCAAAGCAAACATGAAATCCTTTCACAAGCCAACTTAAGGACAGGAGATTACAGAACCACAGAATCACGGCATTGGTGGAGTTCAAAGGCACCTTTAAGATCATCCAGTCCAACTCCACTGCCACGGCACTAGGACACCTTCAACTCCACCAGGCTGCTGATAGCCTCTTCCACCTATTCCCCAAGTCCTTCCCTGCAGTGATGCTCTCAATCCACTCTTCCTGCAGCCTCTTTGGGATTGCACGAATCCACACGCAGAACCTTGCACTTGGCCTTGCTGGACTTCATGATGCAAGACCTTCGCTTGCCCAGACAAAGGCTCGGGAGCAGTAACACTCATCTGGCAATGCCTCTGGTGCAATCTGCTCCTGCCAGCACAATCCAAACCAAGGCTTTTCTCCAGCCCTAACAAGCAATAGTCTCAGTGAAGCAGGAAGAAATGCCCGGTGAGGTCCTTCCGGATGGCAGCTACTCCTCCCTGCTTGCCAACATCAGCAAGCATGCGGTGGGCACGTTCTGCCCCATCATCCGGGTCGTTGATGAGGATATTGAACTGGAACAACCTGCATCCGCGGTCATTCTGCATCATTCAGCTCCAAAGAGGCAGCTTTCCAGCGCTGGAGGAGGTCCAAAGCCCCACAGCACAATTCACTGTGTCCACCCGTCTGCTTTGGGTGCAGGCAGAGCCACCAGGGCATGGCAGGAGATTGATTGTGCCCCGTGGAATGTCCTAGCAGAGAAGGGGTTGTGCTGGGTGACGCCTTCTGCTAAGGCCAGCAGAGGCCACCAATCACCCAGGTCATTAATGAAGATGTTAAAGAGGAGAAGCGTGCTCAGCTCTGGGAGCCCCAGCAGGAGACAGACACGAGCCTGCTCCAGAGGGGACCTCGACAGAAACGGATGTGGACATCTTAGAACAAGTCCAGAGGAGGCCGTGAAGGTGATCAGGGGGGATGCAGCAACGCCTTGGCCACCCCAGCACCCAACCTGGGGGCACAGAAATGGGGTCTGAGCCCCCCCCATGACCCCTGTTAGTCCTCACCTCAACCAAGCAATCAGGAGGTGGTTGATGGGCATCAGCTGCCTCAGAAGCCTCTGGAAGCTTCCAGGAGGTGTCTGTCAGGACTCTGAAATCAATTGGAGTACAGGTACAGGTAAAATAAGCAGATAATCTTCACCAAAAGGCTCCAAAATTACTTCAGGGAGGGGTCGAGGGTGAATAAGGGACTGAACGAGTAGAAATGCTGCTGAAAACCAAACCAGACACCTCACAGGATAGCAGTGAAGGGGACTCAGAGGGGTAAGAAGCAGGGTAAATGTCCTGATTAACCAACAGCCACCCCGAAACCCACCTGCAATCAATAAATCCATCACCAGACCCAGCAAGCAGCTGCTGGGGAAGGAGAAATAACCCACCGAAGGTACAATCCCCCCCTTCCATGTGTCCTCCACCTTGAAGTAAATACATAAAACTACACTGGAATAAAGGCCAATGAGGAAACCAACCTGCAGAACACTTCTAGAAGGGCAGAAAGCCAAACCGAGGTGGGAAACTGGATGGAAAACCCTGCTGAAGTGAATCGTGGAGATCAACCGGAGATCAACCACCAAAAAATGGCAAAAAATAGAGGGGAAAGAGAAAAGACCCAATTAAAATCATAAATGAGAAGGAAACACCAAATCTAAGCTGTGAAAAAGTGAGGGGACAATGACACAAGGACGAAATGGGGCTAGAAATGCTGATAACAGCAACAATAGAGTCATGGAATGGTTTGGGTTGGAAGGGACCTTCCACCAGATCCAATCCCCCTCCAATGAGCAATAAGACCCCAAACATCTGCCCTGGGTACCAAGGACCCTTCAGCACATGGTTCCTGCACCTATCACACGTCACCATTCCGCATCCATGCTGTTCTTGAACCAGCCATGTGGGGCTTTGCCATGTTCCCCCCTTCACTGAGGCATCCTGAAGGCACTGCCCCACCACTTGTGGTGTCCATGTCACCTTCCTTCTGTGCTTCAAGGTCCTTGGGACACTCATGTGTGGTTCACTCTCACGGTTTCTCCTTGTGGCAGGACACCATGGGACCTTCTCAGCCCATATCCCTCATCCCACATTGGTTTGGGATTGGGATAAGCAAGAGGAATGCCCAGAGAAGCTGGGGCTGCCCCATCCCTGGCAGTGTTCAAGGCCAGGTTGGACACAGGGGCTTGGAGCACCCTGCTCTAGTGGAAGGTGTCCCTGCCCATGGCAGGGGTTGGAGCTGGACGAGCTTTAAGGTGCCTTCCAACCCAAATCATTCCATGATTCTGTGATGAGCAATCTGGGTCCAGAAGAGGTAAAACCTTTGAGGATAAAGCCAGGAGCTGGGTACAAGGACACACAGACATGAACTGACCTCACTGGGCTGCATTTAGCTGATAGGGTAGATGTGAGCACCATGAAGATGCTCCTGAATTCTCCTCAGCAGCAAGCAACCATCCTGTTGGCCAGGTTAGAGGTGGAGAAAGCTGTCCATGTGCTTGCCTTCAAGAGCATGCCCACACCTTCATGTCCCTACAGCCCCTGGTTGATCCCGGAACCTCCATCTCCCATCACACGCAGAGATGGGGATAAATGGAATTGGGATGGAGCTGTCAAGGGGTTGATGTTGCTGCAGCTACGGAAGGGTCCATTTCCTTTTGTCATTCCTTAATTGTCAGGGGTTTGTTTCAAGTCTTTATCTAGCTTAAAAAGATTAAAGCATCCTAGTTTTGGTTTCCATGGCAATAGAGACAGTGGGTGCTCAGTGCTCATGGGCTGGAGATGTTGGCACCTTGCATTCGTCACCAGGTGCAGAAGACAGAGCAATATGCTTCAAGGGTCCCAGAAGAGAAGGGAAGCCATGGCCTGGAAGGGTCAAGGAAGAGGCCAAACCCCAGTCCCGGGGCTCGGGGATGTAGCTTGGGGGAACTGATGTTTGCAGGCAGATCTTCATCTTGAGGGGAGCTGAGGATGTGGCAGTAGCCTCCAGGCCTCCTGCATTGAGTCAGGGAACGTTTTGGGTTGCAGAGCACCCATAAAGGTCATCTAGTGCAACCCCAATGCAACGAGCAGGGGTATCTTCAACATCCTGGTGAGTATCAGTGACTGGGTGGGTGCCTCTCCCACAGCACCCACTGCTGTGAGCATCCCAAGTGATGCTGCGGCACCATCCATGATGTCCCTCTGTAGCAACACTGAGGATGGGGCCGGGGGTGTCAGCAGGACCCCAGCCCTCATCTTCTCTAAGCCCAACATCCTGTACCTCCAAGTGCAAGGTCCTGCACATGGGTTGGGACGATCCCGGGCACAAAGACAAGCTTGGGGGATAGATGGATGGATGATGGATGGATGGGTGGATGGGTGGGTGGGTGGATGGATGGGTGGATGAAGGATGGATGGGTGGGTGGATGAATGGGTGGGTGGATGGATGGATGGGTGGGTGGATGGATGGGTGGGTGGATGGATGGATGGATGGGTGGGTGGATGGATGGGTGGATGAATGGGTGGGTGGATGGATGGATGGGTGGGTGGATGGATGGATGTGTGGGTGGATGGATGGGTGGGTGGATGGATGGATGGATGGGTAGGTGGATGGATGGGTGGATGGATGGGTGGATGGATGGATGGATGGATGGATGGATGGATGGATGGATGGAGGATGGATGGGTGGATGGATGGAGGATGGTGAGCAGCCCTCTGGAGAAGGACATGGGGTGATGGTCTATGAGAAGCTCCCCATGACCCAACTTCAGTGTGTGCTTGAGCCCAGAACCCCCTCATGTGCTGGGCTGCACCCCCAGAGCGTGAGCAGCAGCTCAGGGAGGGGATCCTGCCCCTCTGCTGCGGGAAGGGGAGACCTGAGAGCAGCTCCAGTGCCTAAAGGGGCTGCAGGAAACCTGGAGAGGGGCTTTGGACAAGGGGCTGTAGGGACAGGCCGAGGGGAACGGCTTTAACCTGCCCGAGGGGAGACTGAGATGAGCTCTTCGGCAGAAGCTCTTCCCTGGGAGGGTGCTGAGGCGCTGGCACAGGGTGCCCAGAGAAGCTGTGGCTGCCCCATCCCTGGCAGTGTTCAAGGCCAGGTTGGACACAGGGGCTTGGAGCAGCCGGTTGTACAGTCATACATGTGTGCATGTGGGCATACATGGGCACTGTGCACCTCATGTGTGTTCAGGTAGTCAGTAAGGGCACACACATATGTGCGTATGTGTCCACCTGGTTTGTGTAGGTAACACACACGTGTGCTGTCTCTGCACATACATGTGCATGTGAGTGCACAGTAGATACGCACACGGTGTGCATGTATGTGCCAGCGTGTGTGCAGGCTCTGTACTGCACAACGCATGCATGGGTGTGCAAGGAGTATATGTGCAACATGTGTGCAGTGTTCGCACATGGAACTCGAGTGCGTATGTGTGTGTGAGCCGCGTTTACATGTGTAACGGGCACGCACATGAATATGCACCATGTTTACATAGGTGGCTGGTGTGAACATGTATGTGTGCTGAAGTGTGTCCTATGTGCAGTGCTCCAGGGCACTGCTTGCACTGAGTGCACACGTGTGTATGCAGCGAGTACATGCACATGTACCACATGCGTTTGCACACTGTGCAAAAGCATGAGTGCTTGTGTGCACATGTACACCATGTGTGAGCACATGTATGTGCACCAAAGCGTGTGCTGTGCTCAGGGGTACAAAGTTCCAGGGCACCCTTTGCATCGGGTGCACGTGTGTGTGTGCAGCGTGTGCACATATGTGGTACCACACATGTGTTTGCACTCTGTGCACACGCGTGTGTTCATGTGCATGCACCACACGCACACGCATATGCCCAATGTGCACACATGTCCACACACAGATCATGTGAGCAAACTGGCTCTATGTGCAGCGTGCTGCAAGCACACGTGTGTGCACATGGCTGCATGCCGGGCTGGAGCATTTGTGTGCACACACATGTGTGCAATGTGTACACATATGTGCTTTACATGCAGTTGCATGTGCACTCACATGTCTTTACTTGTGTGCACATACATGTGCGAGTGAGTGCACAGTAGATATGCACACAGGGTGCATGCATGTGTTAAGTGTGCATGTGTGTGTGAGGTGCGTAAGCGCACCATGTGTGCTGTGTTTACATGTGTAACCAGCACTAACATGTATGTGCACCGTGTTTACACATGTAAAGGGCATGCAGAAGTATGTGCACCGTGTTTACAAGTGTAACCCGCCTGCACATGAATGTTCACCATGCTTACACATGTAACTGGCGTGCACACGTACGTGCAGTAACGTGTGTGCTCTGCACAAGCACCTGCACGCGCAGGGAGCAGACTCGAGCGTGTCACGTGTACATGGACGTGTGTCACATGGATGCGCCTGCACCCTGTGCACACGTGTGTTCACGCACACGTGACACACATACGCGCACACGTATGTCCACTGCACACGCATGTCCACGTGAGCCAGCCCTGTGTGCAGTGTGCTGCACACAAGTGTGTGCTGCATGCAAGTGCATAAAGCTCCAGGGCACCCTGTGCATCGGGTGCACATGTGTGTGCAGTGTGTACACATGTACCACACGTGTTCGCACTCTGTGGACATGCATGTGTTCATGTATGTGCGACACATGCACATGCATATGCCCAACGTGCACACATGTCCACACACAGACCCTGTGAGCAAACTGGCTCCATGTGCAGCGTGCTGCAAGCACACGTGTGTATGCATGGCTGCATGCCGGGCTGGAGCATTTGCATGCACACACATGTGTGCGCTGTGTACACGTATGTGCTTTACATGCAGTTGCATCTGCACACACGTCTTTACTTGTGTGCACATACATGTGCGAGTGAGTGCACAGTAGATACACACACAGGGTGCATGCATGTGTTAAGTGTATGCATGTGTGTGCGAGGTGTGTATGTGCACCACGTGTGCTGTGTTTACAGGTGTAACCAGCATGAACATGTATGTGCACCATGTTCACACGTGTAAAGGGCATGCAGAAGCATGTGCACCGTGTTCACATGTGTAAAGGGCATGCAGAAGCATGTGCACCGTGTTCACATGTGTAAAGGGCATGCAGAAGTATGTGCACCGCGTTTACAAGTGTAACCCGCCTGCACATGAACGTTCACCATGTTTACACATGTAACTGGAGCGCACACGTACGTGCAGTAACGTGTGTGCT
>NW_026641304.1:0-694 GCF_028554395.1 Pezoporus wallicus
AGGTGTGGGTCCCAGCCCCACTGCATGTGTGGGTCCCAGCCCCATTGCATGTGTGGGTCCCAGCCCCATTGCATGTGTGGGTCCCAGCCCCATGTGTGTGGGTCCCAGCCCCATTGCATGTGTGGGTCCCAGCCCCATTGCTTGTGTGGGTCCGAGGCCCAGCGCCTGTGTGGGTCCCAGCCCCATTGCATGGGGGTCCCAGCCCCATTGCATGTGTGGGTCCCTGCCCCATGGCATGTGTGGGTCCCAGTCCCATTGCATGTGTGGGTCCCAGCCCCATTGCATGTGTGGGTCCCAGTCCCATTGCATGTGTGGGTCCCAGCCCCATGGCATGTGTGGGTCCCAGCCCCATTGCATGGGGGTCCCAGCCCCATAGCATGTGTGGGTCCCAGCCCCATTGCATGTGTGGGTCCCAGCCCCACGGCACGGGGGTGCCCCCATTCACCTGCAGGGGATGGGGACCGAGATGTGGGGCGCCTCTCTCGGGACCCTGGAGCTGCGGGTGCCCTGTGGCTGCCAATGGGAGCAGAGCATGAGGCGACCCCCCCCTGCCCCACACTTATGGGGCGCCCCACAGCGCCCCCCAGCCCCATCTCACCCCCTCCGGCTCGACGCCAGCTCCGCTGTGAGGGTCTGGACCCGAAGCTTGAGCCGCTGCTCCGATGCCTTCAGCGCGTCCAGCTGGGATGGAATG
>NW_026641305.1:0-7007 GCF_028554395.1 Pezoporus wallicus
ATGGGGGGCTGTGGAGTGTCACAGGGGGAGTTATAGGGGGTCTATGGGGGGTTATAGGGGGTCTATGGGGTGGTATACGGGGTCTGTGGGGTGTTATAGGGGATCTATGGGGGGTTATAGGGGGTCTATGGGGAGTTATAAGGGGTGTATAGGGAGTTAAAGGGCGTCTATAGGGGTTATAGGGGGTCTGTAGGGTGTTATAGGGGGGCTATGGGGGGTAATGGGGGTCTGTGGGGTGTCACAGGGGGAGTTATAGGGGGTGTATAGGGGTTATAGGGGGTCTATGGGGTGGTATATGGGGTCTGTGGGGTGTTATAGGGGGTCTATAGGGGGGATATGGGGAGTAATGGGGGGCTGTGGGGTGTCATGGGGGAGTTATAGGGGGTGTATAGGGGTTATAGGGGGTCTATGGGGTGTCATAGGGGGTCTATGGGGGGTTATAGGGGGTCTATGGGGGTTATAGGGGGTCTATGGGGTGGTATAGGGGGTCTGTGGGGTGGTATGGGGGGCTATCAGGGGGTAATGGGGGTCTATGGGGGTTATAGGGGGTCTATACGGAGCTGTGGGGGAGTAATAGGGGTCTATGGGGTGTTATAGGGGTCTATGGGGGGCTATCAGGGGGTAATGGGGGTCTATGGGGTGTTATAGGGGTCTATGGGGGGCTATCAGGGGGTAATGGGGGTCTATGGGTGTTTCAAGGTGTTTTGGGGTGTTTTGGGGGTGTTTTTGGGTGTTTTTGGTCACTGACCCGTGCCGATGCGGTGCAGGTGTTTTGGGGTGTTTTTGGGTGTTTTTGGTCACTGACCCGTGCCGATGCGGTGCAGGTGTTTTGGGGTGTTTTGGGGTGTTTTTGGTCACTGACCCGTGCCGATGCGGTGCAGGTGTTTTGGGGGTGTTTTTGGGGTGTTTTGGGGTGTTTTTGGTCACTGACCCGTGGTGATGTGGTGCAGGTGTTTTGGGGGTGTTTTGGGGTGTTTTTGGTCACTGACCCGTGCCGATGTGGTGCAGGTGTTTTGGGGTGTTTTGGGGGTGTTTTTGGGGTGTTTTGGGGTGTTTTTGGTCACTGACCCGTGCCGATGCGGTGCAGGTGTTTTGGGGGTGTTTTTGGGGTGTTTTGGGGTGTTTTTGGTCACTGACCCGTGCCGATGCGGTGCAGGTGTTTTGGGGTGTTTTGGGGGTGTTTTTGGGGTGTTTTGGGGTGTTTTTGGTCACTGACCCGTGGTGATGTGGTGCAGGTGTTTTGGGGGTGTTTTGTGGTGCAGGTGTTTTTGTTTTGGGGTGTTTTTGGGGTGTTTTGGGGTGTTTTTGGTCACTGACCCGTGCCGATGCGGTGCAGGTGTTTTGGGGGTGTTTTTGGGGTGTTTTGGGGTGTTTTTGGTCACTGACCCGTGCCGATGCGGTGCAGGTGTTTTGGGGTGGTTTTGGGGTGTTTTTGGTCACTGACCCGTGCCGATGCGGTGCAGGTGTTTTGGGGTGTTTTGGGGGTGTTTTTGGGGTGTTTTGGGGTGTTTTTGGTCACTGACCCGTGCCGATGCGGTGCAGGTGTTTTGGGGTGTTTTGGGGGTGTTTTTGGGGTGTTTTGGGGTGTTTTTGGTCACTGACCCGTGGTGATGTGGTGCAGGTGTTTTGGGGTGTTTTTGGTCACTGACCCGTGCCGATGCGGTGCAGGTGTTTTGGGGTGTTTTGGGGGTGTTTTGGGGTGTTTTTGGTCACTGACCCGTGCCGATGCGGTGCAGGTGTTTTGGGGTGTTTTGGGGGTGTTTTTGGGGTGTTTTGGGGTGTTTTTGGTCACTGACCCGTGCCGATGCGGTGCAGGTGTTTTGGGGGTGTTTTTGGGGTGTTTTGGGGTGTTTTTGGTCACTGACCCGTGCCGATGCGGTGCAGGCCGGCTCCGATGACGATGCCCAGCGCCACGAGCTTGCCGGCGGTGCAGAGGTCCTGGACGCGCGTGGCCCAGCGGGCGCTGCTGCAGCCAACCCAGGTCAGCAGCACTGCAACGGCAGCGGCGGCCGCTAGAGGGGGCTGCGGGGCGCCAGGGGCTATGGGGGCCTATGGGGGGTATGGGGGGTATAGGGCCCTATAGACAGGTATAGGGGGGGATAGGGGGTATAGGGGGGTATAGAGGGGATGGGGGGTATGGGGGGTATAGGGCCCTATAGACAGGTATTGGGGGGGGATAGGGGGTATAGGGGGTATAGAGGGGTATGGGGGGGATGGGGGATAGGGGTGGATAGGGAGTATAGAGGGGTACAGGGGGTATAGGGGAGTGTAGAGGGGTATAGGGGCCTACAGAGGGGTATAGGGGGGTATAGGGGGTATAAGGGGGTATAGGAGGGTATAGGGGGCTAAGGGGGTCTATAGGGGGTAGGGGGGGCTATAGGTGGTATAGGGGATTATAGGGGGTATAGCAGGTATAGAGAGGTATAAGGGGTATATGGGGTATAGCAGGCTATAGGAGGGTATAGGGGGGTATAGAGTGGTGCAATTTTGGGTGCATTTCACCAATTTTGGTATAAATTTCACCTATTTGGGGCTGAATTTCCCCAATTCTGGGTGTATTTCCCTGATTTCAGCTGAATTTCCCTGATTGTGGTGTAAATGTCCCCGATTTGGTGTAAATTTCCCCAACTTTGGTGTAAATTTCCCCAATTTTGGTGTAAATTTCCCAATTCTGGTGTAAATTTCCCCAACTTTGGTGTAAATTTCCCCAATTTTGGTGTAAATTTCCCAATTCTGGTGGAAATTCCCCCAATTTTGGTGTAAATTTCCCAATTTTTGTGTGAATTTCCCAATTTTGGTGTGAATTTCCCAATTCTGGTGTAAATTCCCCCAATTTTGGTGTGAATTTCCTCAACTTTGGTGTAAATTTTCCCAATTTTGGTGTAAATTCCCCCAATTTTGGTGTAAATTCCCCCAGCTTTGGTGTAAATTTCCCCAATTTTGGTGTAAATTTTCCAATTCTGGTGTAAATTTCCCCAACTTTGGTGTAAATTTCCCAATTTTGGTGTAAATTTCCCCAATTTTGGTGTAAATTTTCCAATTCTGGTGTAAATTTCCCCAACTTTGGTGTAAATTTCCCAATTTTGGTGTAAATTTCCCCCATTTTGGTGCAAATTTTCCAATTCTGGTGTAAATTTCCCCAACTTTGGTGTAAATTTCCCAATTTTGGTGTAAATTTCCCCAATTTTGGTGTAAGCCCCCCCAGTTCCGGTGTAAACCTCCCCGATCTGTGCCGAACCCCCCCAGTTTCGGGTGTTCCCCCCACTCACGCAGCGCGGCGGCCGCCAGCAGCCTGAGGGCGGGCTCGGGCAAGGGGCAGCCCCGCGGCACCAGCGGGGTCAGGAGGGAGGTGGCGAAGGTGAGGGCGATGACGGCCTGCGTGGTGGGGAGGATCACCAGCACCGAGACCCAGAGCCGCAGGAACCTGCCATGGCGCCAGCGGGGGTCAGTGCGGGTCAATGGGGGCCAGTGTGGCTCAATGGGGATCAGTGGGGTCAATGGGGGGGAATGGGGGGGAATGGGGGTCTATGGGGTCAATGGGGATGGGGGGAATGGGGGTCAATGGGGGAATGGGGGTCAATGGGGATGGGGGGAATGGAGGTCAGTGGGGGTCAAGGGGGGAATGGGGGTCTATGGGGGTCCATGGGGATCAATGGGGATGGGGGTAATGGGGGTCAATGGGGATCAGTGGGTGTCAATGGGGATGAATGGGGACCGATGGGGATGGGGGTAATGGGGGTGAATGGGGTAAATCGGGGTCAATGGGGGTAAATGGGGATGAATGGGCATCAATGGGATGGGGGTAATGGGGGTGAACGGGGGTCTATGGGGGTCAATGGGGATGAATGGGGATCAATGGGATGGGGGTAATGGGGGTAAATGGGGGTGAACGGGGTGAATGGGGATGGGGAGTCATGGGGGTAAATGGGGATAGGGGTGATGGGGGAGAATGGATTCTCTGGCCCATCCCCTTTGCCGCTATGGGGCAGCCCCACTGATGCTATGGGTCAGCCCCATTGCGGCTGTGGGGGGCGCGGCTCACCCCACGAGGCCCCCGAAGACGTCCTTGACGTAGGCGTAGTCCCCCCCAGCGCGGGGGATGCTGAGGCCCAGCTCCGCGTAGCACAGGGCCCCCATGGCTGTGAGCACGCCCGCCCCCCCCCACAGCAGCAGCGCCAGCCCCACGGAGCCCGCGTGCGCCAGCACCCCCCGGGGGGAGATGAAGATCCCCGAGCCGATGATGTTCCCTATGGGGATCAATGGGGGGCAGTGGGGTCAATGGGGGGCAGTGGGGATGGGAATGAATGGGGGGCAGTGGGATCAATGGGGTGCAATGGGGTCAATAGGGGGCAGTGGGATCAATGGGGTGCAATGGGATCAATGGGGGGCAGTGGGATCAATGGGGGGCAATGGGATCAATGGGGGGCAATGGGGATGGGAATGAATGGGGGGCAATGGGATCAATGGCGGGCAATGGGATCAATGGGGATGGGAATGAATGGGGGGCAATGGGGATGAATGGGGGGACAATGGGATCAATGGGGATGAATGGGGGGACAATGGGATCCATGGGGGACAACAGGAATGAATGGGGGGCAATGGGAATGAATGGGGGGTAGTGGGATCAATGGGGGGCAGTGGGGATGGGAATGAATGGGGGGCAATGGGATCAATGGCGGGCAATGGGATCAATGGGGATGGGAATGAATGGGGGGCAATGGGGATGAATGGGGGGACAATGGGATCAATGGGGATGAATGGGGGGACAATGGGATCCATGGGGGACAACAGGAATGAATGGGGGGCAATGGGAATGAATGGGGGGAACTGGGATCAAAGGCGGGCAGTGGGGATGGGAATGAATGGGGGGCAATGGGGGGGGCAATGGGGGCAATGGGGGGCAATGGGATCAATGGGGATGGGAATGAATGGGGGGCAATGGGGTCAATGCAGGTGGGAATGAATGGGGGTCAATGGGATCAATGGGGATGAATGAGGGGACAATGGGATCCATGGGGGGCAATGGGAATGAATGGGGGACAATGTGATCAATGGGGGGCAAGGGGGTCAATGGGGGGAATGGGGATGGGAATGAATGGGGGTAAAGGGGGGTCAATGGGGGTGGGAATGAATGGGGGTCAATGGGGGGAATTGGGGTCAATGGGGTGAAAGGGGATAGCAATGAATGGGGAACAATGGGGGTCAATGGGGGGGAATAGGGATGGGAATGAATGGGGGGCAATGGGGGTGGGAATGAATGGGGGTCAGTGGAGGAATGGGGGTCAATGGTGTGAATGGGGATGGGAATGAATGGGGGTCAATGGGGGAATGGGGGGAATGGGGACAATGGGGGAGAAATGAATGAACGTAAGCCCCAATGTGTGGATAACAGCTGAAAATGAAGGAATAGCCCCAAAATGAAGGAATAGCCCCCCAAAACTGGGAATAAACCCCCAAAGCATGCAATTATGACCCAAATAGTGGGACTACCACCCCTAAATGATAGAATAACCCCCCAAAATGAAGGAAAATGACCCCAAATGAAGGAATATGCCCCAAAAAGAAGGACAATGCCCCAAAGCGCAGGAAAAAGCCCCAAACCCGCAGGAATTGGCCCCAAATCAGTGCTCACCCACAATGATGCCGCAGGCGCTCAGGAGCCCGATCTCCTTCTTCAGGGACACCCCCGCGCCGCCAGGGGGCGCCCCCGTCTTTGGGGTCCCTTCTACCATGGCGGCCGTGGGGGGGTCCTGGGGCTGCAAGGGGGGGAAATGGGGTTAAAAGAGGGGAAAATGGGGGGAAATGGGATTAAAAGGGGTGAAAAAGGGGGTTAAAAGAGGGGAAAATGGGATTAAAAGAGGGGAAAATGGGGGAAAATGGGGTTAAATGGCATGGAAATGGGGTTAAAAGAGGGGAAAATGGGGTTAAAAGAGGGGAAAATGGGGTTAAATGGGGGAATGGGGTTAGATGGGGTGGAAAACGGGGTTAAAAGAGGGGAAAATGGGGGAAAATGCAGTTAAATGGCGTGGAAATGGGGTTAGATGGGGAAATGGGGTTAAATGGCATGGAAATGGGGTTAAAAGAGGGGAAAATGGGGTTAAATGAGGGAAAATGGGGTTAAAGGGGGTGGAAAAGGGGATTAAAGGAGGGGGAAATGGGGTTAGATGGGGAAAATGGGGTTAAAGGGGGTTAAAAGAGGGGAAAATGGGGTTAAATGGGGAAAAATTGGGTTAAAAGGGGGAAAATGGGGTTAAAAGTAGGGGAAATGGGGTTAAAAGAAGTGGAAATGGGGTGGAAAATGGGGTTAAAAGAGTTGAAAATGGGGGAAAATGGGGTTAAAGGAGGGAGAAATGGGGGGAAATGGGGAAAAAATGAGGTTAAATGGGGGGGAAATGGGGCCCAAAGGGGTTTAAGGGGGTCTATGGGGTGTAAAGAGGGGCTTAAAGGGGCCCAAAGAGAGGGTTTAAATAGGGCTTAAGGGGGGCCCAAGCTGTTCCAATGGGGTTTAAGGGGCCCCAGGGGGGGTTTAAAGGGGTTTTAAGGTGGTTTAAGGGGTTCCATAGGGGCCCAAGGGGGGCTTTAAAGGGGTTTTAAGATGGTTTAAGGGGTTCCATAAGGGTCCATAGGGCCCCAAGGGGGGCTTTAAAGGGGTTTTAAGGTGGTTTAAGGGGGTCCATAAGGGTCCATAGGGGCCCAAGGGGGGCTTTACGGGGGTTTAAGGAGTTCCAATGGGGTTTAAGGGGCCCAAAGGGGAATTTAAAGGGAATTTAAGGGGTTCCATAGGGGCCCAAAGGGGGGGTAAGGAGTTCCAATGTGGTTTAAGGGGCCCAAAGGGGAATTTAAAGGGAATTTAAGGGGTTCCATAGGGGCCCAAAGGGGGGTAAGGAGTTCCAATGGGGTTTAAGGGGCCCAAAGGGGGATTTTAAGGGAATTTAAGGGGTTCCATAGGGGCCCAAAGGTGGGGGTTAAGGAGTTCCCATGGGGTTTAAGGGGCCTTTAAGGTGGGT
>NW_026641306.1:0-709 GCF_028554395.1 Pezoporus wallicus
AGCCAATCAGCTCTGAGCTCCCCAACTCGTGTCCCCGTTTAACCCCATCCCGGATGCCCCCCCATGGGGCTGAATATGGGGCCTTTCCTCGCCTCCAACCTCCCCCCCCCCCGTTTTTTCCCCTCTTCCCCTCCCCCACCGCATATCCATCTTCTCCCCTGCCCCCCTTATGCCCCCCCCATTCCCCCTCCCCCTTTTTCCCACCCCCATTCCCCACATTCCTGCCATTTCTCCCCCTCTCCCTCCATCCCTCCCCAGTTCTCATCCCACCATCGTTATCCACCCCTTATTTACATG
Organism: Pezoporus wallicus; assembly: GCF_028554395.1. Taxonomy (NCBI): domain Eukaryota; kingdom Metazoa; phylum Chordata; class Aves; order Psittaciformes; family Psittacidae; genus Pezoporus; species Pezoporus wallicus. The sequence continues at coordinate 298 of NW_026641306.1, forward strand.
CAGTTACCGTAGGACCTGCTTTATCCACACGCAGTTCATGTAGGGCTGACCTTATTTACACGTTACTTCCTTATTTACATGTTATTAATGTGGGGCCTACTTAATTTCTGTCCTTTTAGTCCAGCATGCGCAGCCCTTCTCCCTAGGGCCTGAACGGGACGTGGCCAAAGGGGTGAGGCCACGCCCCCCCCTCCCTCCCCCTCTTTGCTCACCTGAGCCTGCAGGGGGCGCAGCTGCGCCTGGAGCTTCCCATTGGATGCGGCCAGAACCCGGAGCTGGATCCAGCTGGAAGGGATGGAGAGGGGGGACACAAGGAAATGAGGGACCCCAAAGCCATGGGAGGGACCCAAATACCCCCCAAGACCCCCAGACACCTTAAATATCGCCCCATATTTCCCCACAAGCCTCTCCC
>NW_026641307.1:0-6949 GCF_028554395.1 Pezoporus wallicus
CCCTGCCCCATAGAACCCCCCCCCCCCCATAGAGCCCCACAGAACCCCACCCCTGCCCCATAGAGACCCCCCCCCGCCCCATAGAACCCCTGCCCCACAGCTGCCCCCTAGCGCCCCACCTGCGCCTGCACGGCCAAGTGGAAGGCCCCGCGCTTGAAGGGCAGCATTGAGCCGCTGTGGTTGCGCGTCCCCTCCGGGAAGACCCAGACCCGCACCTGGGGGGCAGAGACGTGTGGGGCTGCCCCATAGCGATGCATGGGGGGGGCCCCATAGGGACATGGAGGGGGGGGGGGGTAACACAGAGCCCTCATGGCCTGGCTGAGCCATGGTGCGTGCGGCCTGGGCCATGGTGCTGCCCCATAGAATCCCCTCTGCCCCACAGATCCCCACTGATCCCCATAGAAGCTATGGGGCAGCCCCATAGTGGCCTCATGGAGCGGCTGAGCATGGTGTGCACCACCTGGGCCATGGCGCTGCCCCATAGAAGCCCATAGCGGCCATGGGCCATGGTGCTGCCCCATAGAACCACCTGTGCCCCATAGATCCCCAGCCCCATAGAACCCCCAGCCCCATAGCATCCATGGGGCAGCCCCACAGCGCGCTCACGTCCTGGCTCAGCATGGTGTGCGTGGCCTGGGCCATGGTGCTGCCCCATAGAACCACCTGTGCCCCATAGATCCCAGCCCCATAGAACCCCCCCAGCCCCATAGCATCCATGGGGCAGCCCCACAGCACGCTCACGTCCTGGCTCAGCATGGTGTGCGTGGCCTGGGCCATGGTGCTGCCCCATAGAACCACCTGTGCCCCATAGATCCCAGCCCCATAGACCCCCCCAGCCCCATAGCATCCATGGGGCAGCCCCAGAGCGTGCTCACGTCCTGGCTCAGCATGGTGTGCGCGGCCTGGGCCATGGTGCTGCCCCATAGAACCCCCTCTGCCCCATAGATCGCCATAGATCCCCAGCCCCATAGACCCCCCAGCCCCATAGCATCCATGGGGCAGCCCCCAGCTGTGCGCGCTCACGTCCTGGCTCAGCATGGTGTGCGCGGCCTGGGCCATGGTGCTGCCCCATAGAACCCCCTCTGCCCCATAGATCCCCAGCCCCATAGACCCCCCAGCCCCATAGCATCCATGGGGCAGCCCCACAGCGCGCTCACGTCCTGGCTCAGCCTGGTGTGTGCGGCCTGGGCCATGGCACTGCCCCATAGAACCCCCTCTGCCCCATAGATCCCAGCCCCATAGACCCCCCCCAGCCCCATAGCATCCATGGGGCAGCCCCACAGCGCGCTCACGTCCTGGCTCAGCATGGTGTGCGCGGCCTGGGCCATGACACTGCCCCATAGAATCCCCTCTGCCCCATAGATCCCCACAGACCCCCAGCCCCATAGACCCCCCAGCCCCATAGCATCCATGGGGCAGCCCCACAGCGCGCTCACGTCCTGGCTGAGCATGGTGTGCGCGGCCTGGGACATGGTGCTGCCCCATAGAACCCCATAGATCCCAGCCCCATAGAACCCCCCAGCCCCATAGCATCCATGGGGCAGCGCCACAGCGCGCTCACGTCCTGGCTCAGCATGGTGTGCGCGGCCTGGGCCATGGTGCTGCCCCATAGAACCCCCTCTGCCCCATAGATCCCAGCCCCATAGACCCCCCCCAGCCCCATAGCATCCATGGGGCAGCCCCACAGCGCGCTCACGTCCTGGCTCAGCATGGTGTGCGCGGCCTGGGCCATGGCACTGCCCCATAGAACCCCCTCTGCCCCATAGATCCCCATAGATCCCCAGCCCCATAGAACCCCCCCAGCCCCATAGCGTCTATGGGGCAGCCCCACAGCACGCTCACGTCCTGGCTCAGCATGGTGTGCGCGGCCTGGCCATGGCGCTGCCCCATAGAACCCCCTCTGCCCCATAGATCCCTATAGACCACCCAGCCCCATAGACCCCCCCCAGCCCCATAGCATCCATGGGGCAGCCCCAGAGCGCGCTCACGTCCTGGCTCAGCATGGTGTGCGCGGCCTGGCCATGGTGCTGCCCCATAGAACCACCTGTGCCCCATAGATCCCAGCCCCATAGACCCCCCCCAGCCCCACAGCGTCTATGGGGCAGCCCCACAGCGCGCTCACGTCCTGGCTCAGCATGGTGTGCGCGGCCTGGGACATGGTGCTGCCCCATAGAACCCCATAGATCCCAGCCCCATAGAACCCCCCCAGCCCCATAGCATCCATGGGGCAGCCCCAGAGCGCGCTCACGTCCTGGCTCAGCATGGTGTGCGCGGCCTGGGCCATGGTGCTGCCCCATAGATCCCTATAGACCCCCAGCCCCATAGACCCCCCCCAGCCCCATAGCATCCATGGGGCAGCCCCAGAGCGCGCTCACGTCCTGGCTCAGCATGGTGTGCGCGGCCTGGGCCATGGTGCTGATGGCGTCGCGGGGCCGGCGCCGGTCGATGAAGATGATGCCCCCCAACCAGGACACGAGCCCCACGGCGCCCATGAAGAGCAGCTCCCGCTTGGCGATGGGCACGCAGCGGTCGGGCAGCACCTCCATCATCCCTGTGGGGTGGGTATGGGGTGGGTATGGGGTGGCTGTGGGGTGGGTGTGGGGCAGGATGTGGGGTGGGTATGGGGTGGGTGTGGGGTGGGTGTGGGGTGGGTGTGGGGTGGCTGTGGGGTGGGTGTGGGGCAGGATGTGGGGTGGGTGTGGGGCAGGATGTGGGGTGGCTGTGGGGTGGGTGTGGGGCAGGATGTGGGGTGGGTATGGGGTGGCTGTGGGGTGGGTGTGGGGTGGGTGTGGGGTGGCTGTGGGGTGGGTGTGGGGCAGGATGTGGGGTGGGTATGGGGTGGGTATGGGGTGGCTGTGGGGTGGGTGTGGGGCAGGATGTGGGGTGGGTATGGGGTGGGTATGGGGTGGGTGTGGGGTGGGTGTGGGGTGGCTGTGGGGTGGGTGTGGGGCAGGATGTGGGGTGGGTATGGGGTGGTTATGGGGCGGCTGTGGGGTGGTTGTGGGGTGGGTATGGGGTGGGTATGGGGTGGCTGTGGGGCAGGATGTGGGGTGGGTGTGGGGTGGGTGTGGGGTGGGTGTGGGGTGGGTGTGGGGCAGGATGTGGGGTGGGTATGGGGTGGGTATGGGGTGGCTGTGGGGTGGTTATGGGGCAGGATATGGGGTGGGTATGGGGCAGGCTGTGGGGTGGCTATGGGGTGGTTATGGGGTGGCTGTGGGGCAGGCGGTGGGGTGGTTATGGGGTGGCTGTGGGGTGGCTGTGGGGTGGTTATGGGGCAGGATATGGGGCAGGCTGTGGGGTGGCTATGGGGTGGTTATGGGGTGGCTGTGGGGTGGTTATGGGGCAGGATATGGGGTGGGTATGGGGCAGGCTGTGGGGTGGCTATGGGGTGGTTATGGGGTGGCTATGGGGTGGTTGTGGGGCAGGCGGTGGGGTGGCTATGGGGCTGAGTGTGGGGCGGCTGTGGGGTGGCTGTAGGGCAGGCTATAGGGTGGCTATGGGGTGGCTGTGGAGCTGAGTGTGGGGTGGCTGTGGGGTGGTTATGGGGCTGAGTGTGGGGTGGCTGTGGGGCAGGCTATGGGGTGGCTATGGGGTGGCTATGGGGCAGGCTGTGGGGTGGGCTATGGGGTGGCTATGGGGCAGACTATGGGGCTGAGTGTGGGGTGTCAATGGGGCAGGCTATGGGGCAGTCTATGGGGTGGCTATGGGGCAGGCTATGTGGCAGCTATGGGGCTGAGTGTGGGGTGGCTATGGGGTGGCTGTGGGGTAGAGTGTGGGGTGTTTGTGAGGCAGGCTATGGGGTGTCAATGGGCAGGCTATGGGCCAGCTATGGGGCAGAGTGTGGGGTGTCTGTGGGGCAAGCTATGGGGTAGCCTATGGGGCACACTGTGGGGTGTCTGTGGGGCAGGCTATAGGGCAGGTGTGGGGCAGGCTATAGGATGGCTACGGGGCAGGGTGTGGGGCAGGGCGTGAGGTGTCAATGGGGCAAGCGATGGGACAGGTGTGGGGCAGGATGTGGAGCATTGTGTGAAGCGTCTATGGGGCAGGCTATGGGGCAGCGTGTGGGGTGTCTATGGGGCAGGCTATGGGGTGCCTCTGCGGCAGGCTATGGGGCAGCGTGTGGGGCAGGCTGGGGGGTGTCTATGGGGCAGATGCGGGGCAGGGTCTGAGGTTTCTATGGGGCAGGTGTGGGGCAGGCTATAGGATGGCTATGGGGCAGGGAGTGGGACAGGGTGTGAGGTGCCCATGGGGTGGCTATAGGACAGGCTATGGGGCAGTGTGTGGGGCAGGCTATAGAGCAGCTATGGGGCAGGGTGAGGGGTGTCTGTGGGGCAGGCTGGGGGGTGACTATGGGGCAGATGTGGGGCAGACTATAGAATGGCTATGGGGCAGGGAGTGGGACAGGGTGTGATGTGTCTATGGGGCGCCTATAGGGTGGCTATGGAGCAGCCTATGGGGCAGGGTGTGAGGTGGCTATGGGGCGCCTATAGGGCAGCTTATGGGGCAGATGTGGGGCAGACTATAGAATGGCTATGGGGCAGGGAGTGGGACAGGGTGTGACGTGTCTATGGGGCACCTATAGGGTGGCTATAGGGCAGCTTATGGGGCAGATGTGGGGCAGGCTATAGGATGGCTATGGGGCAGGGAGTGGGACAGGGTGTGACGTGTCTATGGGGCACCTATAGGGTAGCTATAGGGCAGCCTATGGGGCAGGGTGTGAGGTGGCTATGGGGCACCTATAGGGTGGCTATGGGGTGGCTACGGGGTATCTATGGGGTGTCTATGGGGTGTCTATGGGGTGTCTATGGGGCGGCTATGGGGCGGCTATGGGGTGTCTATGGGGTGTCCATGGGGTGTCTATGGGGTGTCCATGGGGTGTCTATGGGGTGTCTATCCTATGGGGTGTCTATGGGGTGTCCATGGGGTGTCTATGGGGTGTCCATGGGGTGTCTATGGGGCGGCTATGGGGTGTCTACGGGGTGTCCATGGGGTGTCCATGGGGTGTCTATGGGGTGTCTATGGGTGTCTATGGGGTGTCTATGGGGTGTCTATGGGTGTCTATGGGGTGTCCATGGGGTGTCTATGGGGTGTCCATGGGGTGTCTATGGGGTGTCTATGGGGCGGCTATGGGGTGTCTATGGGGTGTCTATGGGGTGTCTATGGGGTGTCTATGGGGTGTCTATGGGTGTCTATGGGGTGTCCATGGGGTGTCTATGGGGTGTCCATGGGGTGTCTATGGGGTGTCTATGGGGCGGCTATGGGGTGTCTATGGGGTGTCTATGGGGTGTCCATGGGGTGTCTATGGGGTGTCTATGGGGTGTCTATGGGGTGTCTATGGGGTGTCTATGGGTGTCTATGGGGTGTCTATGGGGTGTCTATGGGTGTCTATGGGGTGTCTATGGGATGTCCATGGGGTGTCTATGGGGTGTCTATGGGGTGTCTATGGGGCGGCTATGGGGCAGGTGTGGGGCACGCACCCATGAGGTCCAGGGAGCTCTGGTGGTTGCTCACCACCACATAGGGCTGGCGGGGGGGCAGGAGCTGGGCCCCCCTCACGGCCATGCGGATCCCATAGAGGCGCTTGACGTGCTGCAGCAGCGCCCGGATGATCCTGCCCCATAGAGACCCAGAGAGACCCATAGAGACCCATAGAGACCATAGAGACCCATAGAGACCCATAGAGACCCATAGAGACCCATAGAGACACATAGAGACCCATAGAGACCATAGAGACCCCATAGAGACCCCATAGAGACCCATAGAGACCATAGAGACCCATAGAGACCCATAGAGACACATAGAGACCCATAGAGACCATAGAGACCCCATAGAGACCCATAGAGACCCATAGAGACCCCATAGAGACCCATAGAGACCATAGAGACCCATAGAGACCCATAGAGACACATAGAGACCCATAGAGACCATAGAGACCCCATAGAGACCCATAGAGACCCATAGAGACCATAGAGACCCATAGAGACCCCATAGAGACCCATAGAAACCACAGAGACCCATAGAGACCCAGAGAGACCCATAGAAGCCATAGAGACCCACAGAGACCTATAGAGACCCATAGAGACCCATAGAAACCATAGAAACCCATAGAGACCCATAGAGACAGACCCACAGAAACCCCATAGAGAGAGACCCATAGAAACCTATAGAATCATCCCCTCGGACACCTCCGGAGTCCCCCCCACAGACCCCACATAAACCCCCCCATAGAGCCCCATAAATACCCCACAGAGCGCCCCATAGGCTCCCATAGACCCCCATAACCCCCCATAGAGCCCCATAAGTACCCCACAGAGCGCCCCATAGATCCCCATAGAGCCCCAAAACCCCCCCATAGATCCCCATAGAGCCCCATAACCCCCCATAGAGCCCCATAAACCCCCAGAGCCCCCATAGATCCCCATAGATCCCCATAACCCCCATACCCCCCATAACCCCCCCCATAGACCCCCATAACCCCCATAGATCCCCATAGACCCCCATAACCCCCCCATAGCCCTGCACTGACCCCCGTTACTCCCCCACTGACCCACATATAGCCCCCCATAGCCTTCCATAACCCCCCCATAGACCCCTATTACCCCCCACTGACCCCCAGAACCCCCCATTGACCCCTATTACCCCCCATAGACCCCTATTACCCCCATTGAACCCCATAAACCCCCCACACTGACCCCCATTAGCCCCCATAGCATCCCCATTGACCCCTATTACCCCCCATAACCCCCTCATAGCCCCCCCATAGACCCCTATTACCCCCTATAGCCCCCCCACTGACCCCCATAACCCCCCATAGGCCACCATTGACCCCTAGTACCCCCCTAGTACCCCCCCACTGACCCCCATAACCCCCCCATAGACCCCTATTACCCCCCATAGACCCCTATTGCCCCCCTGTAGCCCCCCATAACCCCCTATTACCCCCATATTA
>NW_026641308.1:0-7048 GCF_028554395.1 Pezoporus wallicus
GATGGTAATGATGATGACGATGATGATGATGGTGACGATGGTGATGATGACGATGATGATCGTGATGATGATGATGGTGACGATGGTGATGATGACAATGATGATGATATGATGATGACGATGATGGTGATGGTGATGATGATGGTGATGATGATGGTGATGATGATGATGATGATGATGACGATGATGGTGATGGTGATGATGATGGTGATGATGATGATGATGATGATGACGATGATGGTGATGATGATGGTGATGACGATGATGATGATGATATGATGATGGAACCATGGAATCCCCCCTCCCGGCCCGCTGCACGCAGGAGATAGGCCGCATCTCCATCGAGATTCACGGCACGCTGGAGGACCAACTGGAGCAGCTCAAGCCCTACGAGCAGAGCATCGTGGACTACAAACCCAACCTGGAGCTGCTGGAGCAGCAGCACCAGCTCATCCAGGAGGCTCTCATCTTCGACAACAGGCACACCAACTACACCATGGAGGTCAGCACCCCGGCCCGCCCCACAACCACCCGTGGGGCCCTTGTTGTCCGCATCCCATCACCACCTGTGGGGCCCATGGTGTCCCCATCCCTATCCCATAACCACCCGTGGGGCCCATGCTGTCCCCGTCTCCATCCCACAACCACCCGTGGGGCCCATGCTGTCCCCATCTCCATCCCACAACCACCCATGGGGCCCATGGTGTCCCCATCTCCATCCCACAACCACCCATGGGGCCCATGGTGTCCCCATCTCCATCCCACAACCACCCATGGGGCCCATGGTGTCCCCATCTCCATCCCACAACCACCCGTGGGGCCCATGCTGTCCCCATCTCCATCCCATCACCACCCGTGGGGCCCATGCTGTCCCCATCTCCATCCCACAACCACCCATGGGGCCCATGGTGTCCCCATCTCCATCCCACAACCACCCGTGGGGCCCATGGTGTCCCCATCCCATAACCACCCGTGGGGCCCATGGTGTCCCCATCTCCATCCCACAACCACCCATGGGGCCCATGGTGTCCCCATCTCCATCCCATAACCACCCGTGGGGCCCATGCTGTCCCCATCTCCATCCCATCACCACCAATGGGGCCCCATGGCCTCACCCATGGTGTCCCCATCCTGTCGCCACCCATGGGGCCCTGTGGTGTCCCCATCCCCATCCCATTACCACCCATGGGCCACATGGCCCCATAGCCTCACCCCATGGTGTCCCCATCCGCACCCCATCACCACCAATGGGGCCCCATGGCCTCACCCATGATGTCCCTACCCCATAACCCCCAATGGGGCCCTGTGGCCTCACCCCATGGCATCGCCATCCCCACCCCATAACCACCAATGGGACCCCATGGCCTCACCCCATGGTGTCCCCATCCCACCCCATCACCACCACCAATGGCCTCACCCCATGGCATCCCCATCCCATAACCCCCAGTGGGGTCCCCTGGATTCACCCCATGGTGTCCCCACCCCATAACCCTCACCCCGCGCTGCCCCCCCTGCCCCACAGCACCTGCGGGTGGGCTGGGAGCAGCTCCTCACCACCATCGCCCGCACCATCAATGAGCTGGAGAACCAGATCCTGACCCGCGACGCCAAAGGCATCAGCCAGGAGCAGCTGCAGGAGTTCCGCGCCTCCTTCAACCACTTCGACAAGGTACCGGCGCCGCCGGGGACCACTGGGGGCCATTGGGGGCCCTTGAGTTCCATCGGGTCCCATCAGATCCCATTGGGGCCCATTGGGTGCCATTAAGACCCATTGGGGGCCATTGGGGTCATTGAGTCCCGTCGGGTCCCATCAGGTCCCATTGGGGGCCCTTGAGTCCCATCGGGTCCCATCAGATCCCATTGGGGCCCATTGGGTGCCATTGAGACCCATTGAGGGCCATTGGGGTCATTGAGTCCCGTCGGGTCCCATCAGGTCCCATTGGGGGCCCTTGAGTCCCATCGGGTCCCATCAGGTCCCATTGGGGGCCCTTGAGTCCCATCGGGTCCCATCAGATCCCATTGGGGGCCCTTGAGTCCCATCGGGTCCAATCAGATCCCATTGGGGCCCATTGGGTGCCATTGAGACCCATTGGGGGCCATTGGGGTCATTGAGTCCCGTCGGGCCCCATCAGGTCCCATTGGGGCCCATTGGGTGCCATTGAGTCCCATTGGGTGCCATTGAGACCCATTGGGTGCCATTGGGGTCATTGAGTCCCATTGGGTTCCACCAGGTCCCATTGGGGGCCATTGGGTGCCATTGGGGTCATTGAGTCCCATTGGGTTCCACCAGGTCCCATTGGGTCCCATCCGGTGCCATTGGGGGCCCTTGAGTCCCATCAGGTCCCATCAGGTCCCATTGGGGGCCCTTGAGTCCCATCGGGTCCCATCAGGTCCCATTGGGGCCCATTGGGTGCCATTGAGACCCATTGGGGGCCATTGGGGTCATTGAGTCCCGTCGGGTCCCATCAGGTCCCATTGGGGGCCCTTGAGTCCCATCGGGTCCCATCAGGTCCCATTGGGGCCCATTGGGTGCCATTGAGACCCATTGGGGGCCATTGGGGTCATTGAGTCCCGTCGGGTCCAATCAGGTCCCATTGGGTGCCATTGAGTCCCATTGGGTGCCATTGAGACCCATTGGGGGCCATTGGGTGCCATTGGGGTCATTGAGTCCCATTGGGTTCCACCAGGTCCCATTGGGTCCCATCCGGTGCCATTGGGGTGCACTGGGGGCCATTGGGTTCATTGAGTCCCATCGGGTCCCATCAGGTCCCATTGGGGCCCATTGGGTGCCATTGAGTCCCATTGGGGGCCTTTGGGGTCATTGAGTCCCATTGGGTGCCATTGGGCCCATTGGGTGCCATTGGGTCCCACCAGATCCCATTGAGCCCCACTGGGTCCTATCAGGTGCCATTGGGGCGCACTGGGGGCCATTGGGGGCCATTAGGTCCCATCAGATCCCATCAGGTCTCACCAGATCCCATCAGTTCCCAACAGATCCAATCAGATCCTACCAGGTCCCACCAGATCCAATCAGATCCTACCAGGTCCCACCAGATCCAATCAGATCCCACCAGATCCAATCAGGTCCCACCCAGGTCCCACCAGATCCAATCAGATCCCATCCAGGTCCCACCAGATCCCATCCAGGTCCCCCCAGAGCCAATCAGGTCCCACCAGATGCAATCAGATCCCATCCAGGTCCCACCAGGTCCCCCCAGATCCAATCAGATCCCACCACATCCAATCAGGTCCCACCAGATCCAATCAGATCCCATCCAGGTCCCCCCAGATCCAATCAGATCCCACCACATCCAATCAGGTCCCAACAGATCCAAACAGATCCCAGCCAGGTCCCCCCAGATCCAATCAGATCCCATCGAGGTCCCACCAGATCCCATCCAGGTCCCCCCAGAGCCAATCAGGTCCCACCAGATCCAATCAGATCCCATCCAGGTCCCCCCAGATCCAATCAGATCCCACCACATCCAATCAGGTCCCACCAGATCCAATCAGATCCCATCCAGGTCCCCCCAGATCCAATCAGATCCCACCACATCCAATCAGGTCCCACCAGATCCAATCAGATCCCATCCAGGTCCCCCCAGATCCAATCAGATCCCACCAGATCCAATCAGATCCCATCCAGGTCCCCCCAGATCCAATCAGATCCCCCCAGCTCCCATTGGTGACGCCTTCTCGTGGGGCAGGACCACGGCGGTGCCCTGGGGCCGGAGGAGTTCAAGGCCTGCTTGATCAGCCTGGGCTACGACGTGGAGAACGACCGGCAGGTACCCGGCCTTCATCCTCATCCTCATCTTTATCCCATGTCCTTCCTCCCCATCCCGCCTCCTTCATCCTCATCCCGGCTCCTTCATCCTCATCCCGGCTCCTTCATCCTCATCCTCATCCTCATCTTTATCCCATGTCCTTCCTCCCCATCCCGCCTCCTTCATCCTCATCCCGGCTCCTTCATCCTCATCCCAGCTCCTTCATCCTCATCCTCATCTTTATCCCATGTCCTTCCTCCCCATCCTGGCTCCTTCATCCTCATCCCGGCTCCTTCATCCTCATCTTTATCCCATGTCCTTCCTCCCCATCCCGGCTCCTTCATCCTCATCCTTATCCCATGTCCTTCCTCTCCATCCCATGGTCTCCATCGTCATCCCATGGTCTTCCACGCCATTGACCTTCCTTGATCCCATGGTCTTCCTCTCCATCCTATGGTCTTTGTCATCATCCCATGGTCTTCCTCTCCATCCCATGTCCTACCTCTCCATCCCATTGCCTTCCTCTCCATCCCCATCCCATGGTATCCATCCCAATTCCATGGTCTCCATCATCATCCCATTGTCTTCCTCTCCATCCCAATCCCATGCTCTCCATCCCAATCCCATGCCCTTCCTCTCCATCCCATTGTCTTCCTCTCCATCCCAATCCCATTGTCTTCCTCTCCATCCCCATCCCATGCTCTCCATCCCCATCCCATTGTCTTCCTCTCTATCCCAATCCCATTGTCTTCCTCTCCATCCCCATCCCATGCTCTCCATCCCAACCCCATTGTCTTCCTCTCCATCCCATTGTCTTCCTCTCTATCCCAACCCCATTGTCTTCCTCTCCATCCCATTGTCTTCCTCTCCATCCCATTGTCTTCCTCTCTATCCCAACCCCATTGTCTTCCTCTCCATCCCATTGTCTTCCTCTCCATCCCCATCCCATTGTCTTCCTCTCTATCCCAACCCCATTGTCTTCCTCTCCATCCCATTGTCTTCCTCTCCATCCCATTGTCTTCCTCTCTATCCCAACCCCATTGTCTTCCTCTCCATCCCATTGTCTTCCTCTCCATCCCATTGTCTTCCTCTCTATATTGTCTTCCTCTCCATCCCATTGTCTTCCTCTCCATCCCATTGTCTTCCTCTCTATCCCAACCCCATTGTCTTCCTCTCCATCCCATTGTCTTCCTCTCCATCCCATTGTCTTCCTCTCCATCCCATTGTCTTCCTCTCCATCCCATTGTCTTCCTCTCCATCCCATTGTCTTCCTCTCCATCCCCATCCCATTCTCCCCTTCCCCTCCCCCCCTCTTTAACGCCCTTTCCGCCTCTCTCTCTCTCTCCCTCTGCCCCCTTCCTCCCCCCTTCCTCTTCCTCCTCTTCCTCCTCTTCCCGCCGGCGGCCCGGAAGCGCCGGGGGAGCAGGGACGCGGAGGACTTCCGAGCGCTCCTTCCCGCGGGATGCAGCCTGGTACAAGCCCCTCTTCTGGATCTTTCCCCCCCTTTTCCCCCCCTTTTCCCCCCCCCTTTCCCCCCCTTTTCCCCCCCTTTTCCCCCATTTCCCCGCCTTTCCGCCCCCTATTTCCCCCCCTATTCCCCCCCTTCCCCCCTTATTTGCCCCCTTTTCCCCCCTTTCCCCCCCTTTTCCCCTTTTCCCCCCTTTTCCCCCCTTCCCCCCCTTTCCCCCTTTTCCCCCCTTTCCCCCTCTTCCCCCTTTCCCCCCTTCCCCCATAGAAGCCCCCTTTCCCCCCTTTCCCCCCTTTCCCCCCCTTTTCTACCCCCGTCCCCCCCTTCTCCCCCTTTCCCCCCTATTTCCCCCCTTTTCCCCCCCCTTTTCCCCCCCTAAGCCCCCATTTCCCCCCCCCCTTTCCCCCCCCCTGCCTTTTACCCCTTTTCCCCTATTTCCCCCCTTTTCCCCTATTTCCCCCCCTTTTCCCCCACAGAAGCCCCCTTTTCCCCCCTTTCCCCCCCTTTCCCCTTTTTCCCCCTTTCCCCCCTTTTGCCTTTTCTCCCTCTTTCCCCCTACAGAAGCCCCCTTTTTCCCCCCCCCCATTCCCCCCCTTTCCCCCCTATTTCCCCCCTTTCCCCCATAGAAGCCCTCTTTCCCCCCATAGATGCCCCCTTTCCCCCCCTTTCCCCCATTTTCCCCCTTCCCCCATTTTCCCCCCCTTTTCCCCCTTTCCCCCCTTCCCCCCCTTTCCCCCCCCCCCCCTTTTTGCCTTTTCCCCCTCTTTCCCCCCTTCCCTCCCTTTCCCCCATTTTCCCCCCTTTTCTCCCCCTTCCCCCTTCCCCCCTTTTCCCCCCTTTTCCCCCCATTTTCCCCCTCTTTTCCCCTTCCCCCCCTTTCCCCCCTTATTTCCCCCCTATTTCCCCCCCATTTCCCCCCATTTCCCCCCCATTCCCCCCATTTCCCCCCATTCCCCCCCTATTTCCCCCACTATTCCCCCTATTCCCCCCCCATATCCCCCTATTCCTCCCCTATTCCCCCCCTATTCCCCCCCCTATTTCCCCCCTTTCCCCCTTTCCCCCCCCCCCCCCCCCCTTCTCCCCCTATTTCCCCCCTATTCCCCCCCTATTTCCCCCCCTATTCCCCCCCTATTTCCCCCCCCATATCCCCCCTATTCCCCCCCTATTCCCCCCCCATTTCCCCTCTATTTCCCCCCCTATCCCCCCCATCCCCTCCATGCCCCCCGGTGCCGTTGCCATGGGTGCCGTCGCGGCGCAGGGCGCTGCGGAGCTCCAGCGCATCCTGGCCCTGGTGGACCCCAAGGGCAGCGGCTCCGTGAGCTTCCAGGCGTTCCTGGACTTCATGGCCCGCGAGAGCGCCGACACCGACACCGCCGAGCAGGTCCTGGCCTCCTTCCGCGTGCTGGCCGGAGACAAGGTGGGGCCGCGAGGGGGGAACGGGGTGATGGGGGCAATGGGGTGATGGGGGGAAATGGGGTGATGGGGGGATAGAGGGGGCAATGGGGTGATGGGGTGATGGGGGGTAATGGGGTGATGGGGGGAAATGGGGGGGTGATGGGGGGATAGGGGGTAATGGGGGTAATGGGGTGATGGGGGGGTGATGGGGTAATGGGGGTAATGGGGTGATGGGGTAATGGGGGGTAATGGGGTGATGGGGTAATGGGGGTAAATGGGGTGATGGGGGGTAATGGGGGTAATGGGGTGATGGGGGTAAATGGGGTGATGGGGGGTAATGGGGGTAAATGGGGTGATGGGGGGATAGGGGGGTAATGGGGTGATGGGGTAATGGGGTGATGGGAGATGGGGTAATGGG
>NW_026641310.1:0-12500 GCF_028554395.1 Pezoporus wallicus
ATTGGTCTGGAGGCCCTGGCCAGGGTTGGAGGGGGACCCCAAAACTCAGGAGCAAGATGAGACCCCCACCCCTTATTGCTTTGGGGTCAATGGGGGGGGGGGTTGCCTTGCCCTTCATCCCCCCCCCCATTTACCTTGACCCTCCCACAGTGGAGACCTTGCTGGACCTGGACCTGGCCCTCCCCTGGGGGGGGGGAACACGAGCCAGGCAGTGAGGACACCCCCCCCTTTGCACCCCAGTTCCCACGGGGTCACCCCAAAACCTGACCCCCCCCCCCTCCTCCACGCAGATGACCCAGTGCATTGAGTTCTATTACCTGCTGGGCCAGGGGGGTCAGGGACCCCCCCATAGCACTAGGGGGGGGTGTCAGGGACTGCTCCTGGACTTAGGGACCCCCCCTTGTTTTTGGGGGACATTTGCTCCCCCCCCCCCCCGCTTCTGTCCCAAATGCCACCCGGAGCCCCCATTGCCCGCTTCCCCTGCAAGCTCTGGGGCAAGGATCTAGGGGGTGGAAGAGGATGGGGGGGGCACAGACGGAGCCGGGGGGGGTATAGAGGGTGCTGGGGGGGGGGGGGGGGCACAGCTCCCCCCCAACCCCCCCATTTCCCCCAGGCTCTTCCCCAAATTCAAGAGCCACAATGCTCACATGAAGATCCACCGGCAGCACAGGGGGGGGCAGCCCCTACCCTCACCCCCATTGCCCCCCAACATTGGGAGGGGGGGGGGCAGGCAGCATCCCCCCCCCCCAAAACACGGGTGAGGATGGAGGGGGAATGTTTATTATGGAGACATTGCTCCATGGGGGAGCCCCCACAGAAAGGGGGGGGTCCACGGTGATAAATAAAGGTTGAGTGTCCCCGGGGGGGGGGGTCCCCCACATCCAGCGTGGCCCCGGGGGGGGGGGGGGGGGGATTGTCCCTCACACCTCGATGTGGGGGTCCGAGCCCCGTCCCTCGCGCTGGAGCTGCTCCTCCTGCCGCAGCTTTGGCTTCTCTGTCCGCGTGTGCCACACCAGCACCTGGAGGGGGGGGGCAATGGGGCTGGACCCCCCCATTGCGGCCTTGGGAGTCCCAAGGTCGTCCCCCCCAGCACATCACTGTGCCCATATGTGTCCACAGGCCCCTCAATGTGCCCCTGTGAGACCCCTGCACCCCACTGTATGCCTATGAGATACCAGCACCCCACTGGGCCCCTATGAGCCCCCAGGCCCCTCAATGTGCCCCTATGAGACTCCAGCCCCCCCCAGCCCCCCCCACTGTGCCCCTATGAGCTGCCAGGCCCCTCAATGTGCCCCTATGAGACCCCCGCACCCCACTGTACCCCTTTGAGACACTAGCCCCCCACTGTGCCCCTATGAAATCCCAGACCCCCCATCACACCACTGTGCCCCATGAGCCCCCAGCCCCCATTGTGCCACTATGAGCCCCCAGCACCCCACTGTGCCCGAGTCCCCATGCCCCTCAGTGTGCCCCTATGAGACCCCATCACCCCACTGTGCCCCTATGAGCTCCCAGCACCCCCATTGTGCCCCTATGAGCCCCCATCACCCCACTGTGCCCCTATGAGTCCCCATGCCCCTCAATGTGCCCCTATGAGCACCCACCCCCCCATTGTGCCCCTATGAGTCCCCATGCCCCTCAATGTGCCCCTATGAGCCCCCATCCCCCCACTGTGCCCCTATGAGCTCCCAGCCCCCCATTGTGCCCCTATGAGTCCCCATGCCCCTCAGTGGGCCCCTATGAGCCCCCAGCCCCGCATTGTGCTCCTATGAGGCCCCAGCACCCCACTGTGCCCCTATGAAACCCCAGATCCCCCATCACCCCACTGTGCCCCATGAGAACCCACCCCCCCCACTGTGCCCCTATGAGCCCCCATCACCCCACTGTGCCTCTATGAGCCCCCAGTCCCCCCATTGTGCCCCTATAAGCCCCCAGGATCCCCACTGTACCCCTACGAGCCCTCATCACCCCACTGTGCCCCTATGAGCCCCCATCCCCCCATTGTGCCCCTGTAAGCCCCCAGGCTCCCCACTGTACCCCTACGAGCCCCCCTCACCCCACTGTGCCCCTATGAGCCCCCAGCACCTCACTGTGCCCCTATGAGCCCCCAGCCCCCCACTGTGCCCCTATGAGTCCCCAGCCCCCCACTGTGCCCCTATGAGTCCCCATGCCCCTCAATGTGCCCCTATGAGCCCCCAGACCCCCCATTGTGCCCCTATGAGCCCCCATCCCCCCATTGTGCCCCTATGAGCCCCCAGATCCCCCACTGGGTCCCTAGGAGACCCCATGCCCCTCAATGTGCCCTTATGAGCCCCCATTACCCCACTGTGCCCCTATGAGCCCCTATACCCCCATTGTGCCCCTATGAGCCCCCATCACCCCACTGTGCCCGAGTCCCCATGCCCCTCAATGTGCCCCTATGAGCCCCCAGCCCCTCACTGTGCCCCTGTGAAACCCCAGATCCCCCTGCACCCCACTGTGCCCCTATGAGCCCCCAGCACCCCACTGTGCTCCTGTGAAACCCCAGATCCCCCTGCACCCCACTGTGCCCCTATGAGCCCCCATCCCCCCATTGTGCCCCTATGAGTCCCCAGCCCCCCACTGTGCCCCTATGAGACCCCAAGCTCCTCAATGTGCCCCTAATGAGCCACCAGCCCCCCCTTGTACCCCTATGAGCCCCCATTACCCCACTGTGCCCCTATGAGTCCCCATGCCCCTCAATGTGCCCCTATGAGCCCCCATTACCCCACTGTGCCCCTATGAGCCCCCATTACCCCACTGTGCCCCTATGAGCCCCCAGGCCCCCCACTGTGCCCCTGTGAAATCCCAGATCCCCCATCACCCCACTGTGCCCCTATGAGCCCTCAGGCCCCCCACTGTGCCCCTACTGTGCCCCCATTACCCCACTGTACCCCTCTGAGCCCCCCCCCCCCGCGGGTCCCACCTGGGTGCAGTTGCCGGCCTTGGGCTCGAGCTGCGCGGGGGACACGAGCGCCCCCAGGAGGCTGCTCTCGAGGTAGCCCCGCTCGGCGCGGGGGTCGAAACGGGCCTCGGGCCGCGCCAGCAGCAGCGGCAGCGCCACGGCGAAACCGGCCATGTCCAACGGGAAGGGGCGCTCCGGCTTCCAGCCCGTGTGGAACCCCACGACCCGGCCCCCCGCCACCAGCGGCCGCTCCAAACGCAGCCCCCCCACCAGCCCCACGGGCCACACCGAAACCCCCCGGGTGCTGCGCATCTGGGGATGGAGGGGGGGGAGAGAGAGCAGTGAGAAGGGGGGGGCGGTTGGGGGGGATTTGGGGGGTTCTGAGGGGGGATTAAGGGGTCCAGGGGTGGGTTACAGGGTGATGGGGGGGTATTTAAGGGGTCCAGGGGGGGATTTTGGGGGTTTGGGGAAGGTATTTAAGGTTCTGTGAGGTTTAGGGGGTGCTGAGGGGAACAGAAAGGGTCCAGGGGTGGGTTACAGGGTGATGGGGGGGGTATTTAAGGAGTTCAGGGGGGATTGTTGGGTGATGGGTTGTTATTTAAGGGGTCCAGGGGGGGATTTCGGGGGTTTGGAGGAGGTATTTAAGGGTTCTGAGGGGGATTTAAGGGGTCCAGGGGTGGGATGCAGGGTGATGGGGGGGATGTAAGGAGTCAAAGGGGGGATTTTGAGGAGGTATTTAAGGGTTCTGTGAGGTTTAAGGGGTGCTGAGGGGGATTTAAGGGGTCCAGGGGTGGGATGCAGGGTGATGGGGGGGGATGTAAGGAGTCCAAGGGGAGATTTTGGGGTCTGGGGGAGATATTTAAGGGTTCTGTGAGGTTTAGGGGGTGCTGAGGGGGATTTAAGGGGTCCAGGGGTGGGTTACAGGGTGATGGGGGGTGTATTTAAGGAGTCCGGGGGGGGTTGCAGGGTGAATGGGGGGTATTTAAGGAGTCTGGGGGGGTTGAAGGGTGATGGGGGGGGGGTTTAAGGGGTCCAGGGGTGGTTGCAGGGTGATGGGGGGGGGTATTTAAGGAGTCCAGGGGGGGTTGCAGGGTGAGGGTGATCCACGGGGGGTTGCAGGGTGATGGGGGGGGGGTATTTAAGGAGTCCAGGGGCGGTTGCAGGGTGATGGGGGGTATTTAAGGAGTCCAGGGGCGGTTGCAGGGTGATGGGGGGGGTATTTAAGGAGTCCAGGGGGGGTTGCAGGGTGATGGGGGGTATTTAAGGGGTCCAGGGGCGGTTGCAGGGTGATGGGGGGGTATTTAAGGAGTCCAGGGGCGGTTGCAGGGTGATGGGGGGTATTTAAGGGGTCCAGGGGGGGGTGCAGGGTGATGGGGGGGGGTATTTAAGGAGTCCAGGGGGGTTGCAGGGTGATGGGGGGTATTTAAGGAGTCCAGGGGCGGTTGCAGGGTGATGGGGGGGTATTTAAGGAGTCCAGGGGGGTTGCAGGGTGATGGGGGGTATTTAAGGGGTCCAGGGGGGGTTGCAGGGTGATGGGGGGGTATTTAAGGAGTCCAGGGGCGGTTGCAGGGTGATGGGGGGTATTTAAGGGGTCCAGGGGGGGTTGCAGGGTGATGGGGGGTATTTAAGGAGTCCGGGGGGGTTGCAGGGTGATGGGGGGGTATTTAAGGAGTCCGGGGGGGTTGCAGGGTGATGGGGGGGTATTTAAGGAGTCCAGGGGCGGTTGCAGGGTGATGGGGGGGTATTTAAGGAGTCCAGGGGCGGTTGCAGGGTGATGGGGGGTATTTAAGGGGTCCAGGGGGGGTTGCAGGGTGATGGGGGGTATTTAAGGGGTCCAGGGGGGGACTCACCTCCTCGAACAGGCGCAGGCTGTAGGTGTTGTCGTCGTCCGCAAAGTAAACGACGCCGCCGTCGCCGGGCGCCCTCGTGTCCCGGAGCCAGCGCAGGGCCCGGTTCCGCTGCTCCGCCCCGCGCGGGTGGAGCCAGGGGGGGTCCCCGGGGCGGCGGCGGCTCTCGGGGGGGGTTTCCACGTGCAGGTGGGTGAAGGGGACCCCGCTGCTGGCCAAGAGCCGCGCCACCAACGCCGTGGGGGCCGCGGCGTCCTCCACCACCACCCAGTGCAGCGCCCGCACGTGCAGCAGCGTCTGCGACAGCCGCACCAGCTCTGCCTTCTGCACCGGCCTGGGGGGGTCAGAAGGGAAAATTGGGGGGGTCAGAGGGGAATTGGGAGGGGGGAGGGGGCTGCATGACACTAAGGAAGTGTGGGGAGGAGGAAAGAGGCCAGGCTGGGGAGTGCAAATGGGTCTGCGGGGGTGCAGGGAGGAGGGAATGGGGGCGCAGGTTAGGTTTGGAGGGGGACAAATGGGAATGGGGGGGGGTCAGAACAACTTCCATGGGGCCTATGGGGGGTACAAATGGGTCTGGGAGGGCAGGCTGGGTGAATGGGGGTGAATGGGTCTGGAGGGGGCAGGGCAGGTTGTATGGAGCCTAAGAGGGGGTGCAAATTGGTCGGGGGGGGGGGGGGCAGATCAGGTTATATGAGGTCTAAGGGGAGTGCAAATGGGTCTGGGGGGGAGGCAGATCAGGTTATATGGGGTCTAAGGGGAGTGCAAATTGGTCGGGGAGGGGGGCAGATCAGGTTATATGGGGTCTAAGGGGAGTGCAAATGGGTCTGGGGGGGAGGCAGATCAGGTTATATGGGGTCTAAGGGGAGTGCAAATGGGTCTGGGCGGGGAGGCAGATCAGGTTATATGGGGTCTAAGGGGAGCGCAAATGGGTCTGGGGGGGGGGCAATCAGGTTATATGGGGCCCAAAGGGAGTGGAAATGAGTTGGGGGGGGGGGGCACAACAGGTTATATGGGGCCCAAAGGGAGTGCAAATGGGTCTGGGGGGGGCAGATCAGGTTATATGGGGCCCAAAGGGAATGCAAATGGGTCTGGGGGCACCAGATCAGGTTATATGGGGCCCAAAGGGAGTGCAAATGGGTCTGGGGGGGCAGATCAGGTAATATGGGGTCCAAAGGGAGTGCAAATGGGTCTGGGGGGGGGGCAGATCAGGTTATATGGGGTCTAAGGGGAGTGCAAATGGGTCTGGGGGGGGGCCAATCAGGTTATATGGGGCCCAAAGGGAGTGGAAACGAGTTGGGGGGGGGGGGGCACATCAGGTTATATGGGGCCCAAAGGGAGTGCAAATGGGTCTGGGGGGGGGCAGATCAGGTTATATGGGGCCCAAAGGGAATGCAAATGGGTTTGGGGACGCCAGATCAGGTTATATAGGGTCCAAAGGGAGTGCAAATGGGTGTGGGAGGGGGGCAGATCAGGTTATATGGGGTCTAAGGGGAGTGCAAATGGGTCTGGGCAGGCTGTAAAGCATTTGGGGGGGGGGGGGTGTCTCACCTGGCATAGGTGGGGGTCACCACGTAGATGGTGGGCAGGGCCTGGCCCCCTCCCTGTGCTTGGGGCTCCCCCCGGCCCCCCCCATTCCGTTGCTCTGCCAGCAGCCGGTCCCGGCCCCGGCGCCGCTCGGCCTGGAGCTGCTGGGAGCAGTCACAGGGCTGCCCTGGGGGGGGCACAAACAGAGAGGGGGGGGGTGTGGATCAGGGACCCCATCAAAACCCTGGGGGGGGGGGTGTCAGGGACCCCCAGCGCCCCCCTTTCCCCCCCTCTCACCGAGCTGCAGCAGGGCACAGAGCAGCCCCACCAGCGACACCACGAAGTACACGATGAAGACGTTCTTCAGCTTCACCCTCATGGCAGCACCGGGAGTTTGGGGGGGGGGGCGGGAACGGGGGTGCTGTGGGGAAGGGTTCAGGTGCTCGGGGGGGGGGGGCCCAGCTCTCGGGCACACCCCCCCCCCCCCCATGACCCCCGCCCCACACCCGCAGCGCTCCCGGTGCCCCCGTCAGGTACCTCCAGCCCCTCCGTATCCCCCGGTACAAGACAGGACCCCTCCGGTAGCTCCGCCCCCCGCCCCCCCCCTCCTCTCACGCTCCGTTACCAGCACCGGAGGAGGCGGGGCCGGGCCCGGGACCCGCTTCAGGCCGCGAAGCCTCCGCCGGACCGGACCGGACCCGACCGGACCGGGCCGGGCCGGGCCGGCACTTCCGGTCCCTTCCCAACCGCGCTCCGGACACCGCTTCCGGTCGCGGTCCGTTCCTAGAGGGGTCCGGCCGGAACCTGCGCTTCCCCTGCTGCGGGTTCCGGGTTGTGCCCCCCCACCCCCCCAACTTCGAACACCGGATTTGTTGTTTTTTTTTTCTTGGTTTTATTTGTCTTTTATCAAAATTCCTCGCAGGGCCGCCCCCTCCCCCCATCCCGGCCCCGCCCAGCCGCTGGGGGGGGGGGGGGGGGGGGTGCCGGATCTGCCCCCCCCCCCCCGACCCTCATGTGCCCCATAGAGAAAAGGGGGGGTTCCCTCACCCCCCTCCTGACCCCTGCGGGTTAAGGGCAGGGGGAGAAAACGGGGGGGAAGGAAAGGGGGAGAAGGGGATGGGGAGAGTTTGAGGCACAAGAGGAGCTGGGGGGGGGGGGGGCACACAGAGCCTTGGTCCCCATCCCCCCCCAGCCCTCACCCCCCCCCAGCCCCACACCTGGGGGGGAAAACCGGGGGGGGGCGGGGAGGCAGAGACAATGACCCCCTCCCCAGCCCCACAGCCCAACTGGGGGACACCCCCCACTACAGCAGCCAAGGGGGCAACAGGAGCTCCCTGCCCCCAGGTGGGGATTGGGGGGGGGGGGGTAAAAGGGGCTGCGGGGGGGCCCCAGAGGGAGCGGGAAGGGGGGTGGGTGTGAGGAGGAGCCCCCCCCCTCTGCATTATCGCAGGACGATGGCCCAGTCATCGCCCATGCGGACGCCCGGCTTGCGCACGGTGAGGACGGGCGGCTCGGCCTCGTGCTGGAAGTCCAGGCGTGTCTCTGAGCCGTCTTTGGGAGGGGGGGAACACAGGAAGGGGATGAGGGGGGAGTCCTGGGGGTGGGAGACCCCCAAACACCCCCCCCCTTCATCCCCAACTCACTCGCAGGCTGGAGGATGACGGCGCCAGGTTTCCCTGCCCCCAGGATCACCACGCGCTCGAGCCACACCGGGGTGTCAAAGGAGCCCCGGGGGTCTGCAGAGCTGCAGGGAAGGAGAAAGAGGAGGTTGGGGGGGGGTGCAGAGGGGATGTGGAGGGGTCGGGGGGCTGCTGGGGGTACCTGGCTGTTAGCGTGTTGCCAGCGAAGGTGAATTGTCGGTGGAGGAAATGCGCCTTTGTCTCGTACTCAAAGCTTTTTCCATCGTCCAGGAAGAGATCGCCCTCAGCCGTGCCCTGGGGGCAATAGGGGGGTTTTGGGGGGGGGTCCAGGGGCAATTGGGGGGGGGGGGAGGCGGGTCCGGGGGGGTCTGCACTGACCTGAGGGCTCAAGGCCACATAGAGGGTGAAGGGATCCCCCCGCATGCACTCGGTTGAACGTCGCACACGCTCCTGCCGTGGCACCACCGTCCCCCCCCTCTGGAACACCGGCACCTGGGGGGGGGGGGGGAGGGGGAAGGTGTACTCAACCCCTCCCCCCTCACAGACCCTTGCAGCCCCCCCAAACCCATCCCCATCACCCACACTGCTCATGGTCACTGGCACGTAGAGCGTCTGTGGTGCATGGTGCTTCTGGTAGGAGACGGTGTCGTACCAGACCTGGGCGTACCAGAGAGGGGTTGGGGATGGCAGTGGACCCCCAAAACCCCCCTCAAAGCTTGAATCCCCTCTCCCCCCCCTTCTCTCCCCAAAAACCTGCAGCTCCCCCACCATAACCTCACCTCTCCCTTGCCGGGCAGGTAGACCTGCACTCCACGGGCACCCTGCTCCGTGACGGGGTGCACCAGCAGCGCCCTGTCTGGGGAAGGAAGGGGGGTGCTGGGTCAACATCAGGGTGGGGGGACCCCGACACGTGGAGGGACACCCCAATATGGGAGGAAAGCCCCTCTCACCGAGCAGGTACTGAAATCATACCCGCTGTCCACCTTGATGTGGGGGTCCAC
This sequence comes from Pezoporus wallicus, assembly GCF_028554395.1. Classification (NCBI taxonomy): domain Eukaryota; kingdom Metazoa; phylum Chordata; class Aves; order Psittaciformes; family Psittacidae; genus Pezoporus; species Pezoporus wallicus. The sequence goes on from NW_026641310.1 coordinate 8,936, forward strand.
GATGCTGACCATCTGGGGGGACAATGACCCCACGTCAGCCCCCCTGAGGGGGGTGGGGTTCCCCCCAGCCCCCTAAGTCCCTTGCTGGGGCCTCCCACCTTGCGTTTCTTCGCAGCCAGTCGCTCCAGCATGGCGCGGGGCCGGGGGAACTTGCTGGGGTCCCACGTGAAGTAGCGCTTGCCATCGGCGTGCTCGATGTCCAGCCAGAGCACGTCGCAGGGGACCGCGTGTTCCTCAAAGCCCCTCTCCACCGCGGCCACGTCCTCCTCATCGTTGTAGTTCCAGCGGCTCTGGTGGTACCCCAAAGCGAAGAGGGGCGGCAGCGCCTGGGTGCCTGTTGTGGGGGGGCACAGAGAGGCTCGGAACGGGGTCCCTGCATGCTGCAGGGTGCACCCATTGCCCGCGGTGTACCGGTGAGGGCAGCGTATTGCCCCATGACGGCGGCAGGCGTGGGGCCCAGCAGCAGGAAGACGTCGATGACGCCGCTCTCCGACATCCAGCGCACGTCGGTCTGCGGCGTCTCCCCTCCGCCCTGCATGTAATCCAGCAGCTTCCCAAAGAGCGTCTGCCGGCAGCGGAAAGGGGGTGTCAGAACCCCAACTGCACACAAACACACACACACCCCCCCCCTGCTCCCCCCCAGCCCCTGCCCCACACCTTCCCGGCCGTGTTGGAGCTGATGTCAACCCAAGTCTCGGCAGCGTTGAGCCAGAAGATGCCGAGGGTGCGGCGGGCGCTGTGTGCCAGGAGCAGCGGGACGGAGCCGTACAGGGCCATGGGGTTGTAGAGCTCGTACTGGAAGACGTCCAGGTTGTAGAGGCGATACGGGTCCCCCCCCCTGCAGGAGGCCAGTGGGTCAGTGTCCCCCCACCCCGGCTTGGTGCCACCATCACCCCTCCCCGTGCCCTCCCGGTGCTCACTCGGTGGTGCGCAGCCGCAGGCTCTCGGCGTGCTCAGGGATGCCGTAGACGTGCTCGAAGCCGGGCAGGGAGAAATCCAGTCCCACCGAGGTGGGGCTCCCAGCGCCGAAGAGCCAGGAGGGAAAGCATGTGCTGGGCATCTTCAGCACACAGTCAGCTTTGCAACGGTGTCACCATCATTGCTGTCGCTCCTCAGTGTCATACCTAAAGGTCCATTTGAATGCACCCTCTTCGGAGCTTGCTCTCGGCTGCCCAGCAGCACAGTGAGTAGAGCACGAACAGTTGCCGTCTGCTCCCACAATCGAAGAGCCAGGAGGGAAAGCTGGTGCTCTGAATCTTCTGCACACAGTCAGCTTTGCAACAGTGCCTCCATCATTGCTGTCGCTCCTCACTTTCATACCGAGAAGTTCATTTGAATCCAACTTCTCTGCTCGTTGCTCTTGGCTGCCCAGCAGCACAGTCAGTAGAGCACGAACGTCTGGCCTCTGCTCTCAGAGCCGAAGAGCCAGGAGGGAAAGCATGTGCTGGGCATCTTCAGCACACAGTCAGCTTTGCAACGGTGTCACCATCATTGCTGTCGCTCCTCGCTTTCATACCGAAAGGTCCATTTGAAAGCGCCCTCTTCGGAGCTTGCTCTCGGCTGCCCAGCAGCACAGTGAGTAGAGCACGAACGGTTGCCGTCTGCTCCCACAGTCGAAGAGCCAGGAGGGAAAGCATGTGCTGGGCATCTTCAGCACACAGTCAGCATTGCAACGGTGTCACCATCATTGCTGTCGCTCCTCAGTGTCATACCTAAAGGTCCATTTGAATGCACCCTCTTCAGAGCTTGCTCTCGGCTGCCCAGCAGCACAGTGAGTAGAGCACGAACAGTTGCCGTCTGCTCCCACAATCGAAGAGCCAGGAGGGAAAGCTGGTGCTCTGAATCTTCTGCACACAGTCAGCTTTGCAACAGTGCCTCCATCATTGCTGTCGCTCCTCACTTTCATACCGAGAAGTTCATTTGAATCCAACTTCTCTGCTCGTTGCTCTTGGCTGCCCAGCAGCACAGTCAGTAGAGCACGAACGTCTGGCCTCTGCTCTCAGAGCCGAAGAGCCAGGAGGGAAAGCATGTGCTGGGCATCTTCAGCACACAGTCAGCTTTGCAACGGTGTCACCATCATTGCTGTCGCTCCTCGCTTTCATACCTAAAGGTCCATTTGAATGCACCCTCTTCGGAGCTTGCTCTCGGCTGCCCAGCAGCACAGTGAGTAGAGCACGAACGGTTGCCGTCTGCTCCCACAGTCGAAGAGCCAGGAGGGAAAGCATGTGCTGGGCATCTTCAGCACACAGTTAGCTTTGCAACGGTGTCACCATCATTGCTGTCGCTCCTCGCTTTCATACCTAAAAGTCCACTCGAATGCAACCTCTACGGAGCTTGCTCTGAGCTGCCAAGTAGCACAGCGATTAGAGCACGAACGTCTGGCCTCTGCTCCCAGAGCCGAAGAGCCAGGAGGGAAAGCATGTGCTGGGCATCTTCAGCACACAGTCAGCTTTGCAACGGTGTCACCATCATTGCTGTCGCTCCTCGCTTTCATACTTAAAAGTCCATTTGAGTGCAACCTCTCCGAAGCTTGTTCTCGGCTGCCCAGGGGCAGAACGATTAGTGCACGAACGTCTGGCTTCTGCTCCCAGATCCGAAGAGCCAGGAGGGAAAGCATGTGCTGGGCATCTTCAGCACACAGTCAGCTTTGCAACGGTGTCACCATCATTGCTGTCGCTCCTCGCTTTCATACCTAAAGGTCCATTTGAATGCACCCTCTTCGGAGCTTGCTCTCGGCTGCCCAGCTGCACAGTGAGTAGAGCACGAACAGTTGCCGTCTGCTCCCACAATCGAAGAGCCAGGAGGGAAAGCTGCTGAAAGCTTAGGGTTAGGGTTAGGGTTAGGGTTAGGGTTAGGGTTAGGGTTAGGGTTAGGGTTAGGGTTAGGGTTAGGGTTAGGGTTAGGGTTAGGGTTAGGGTTAGGGTTAGGGTTAGGGTTATGGTTAGGGTTAGGGTTAGGGTTAGGGTTAGGGTTAGGGTTAGGGTTAGGGTTAGGGTTAGGGTTAGGGTTAGGGTTAGGGTTAGGGTTAGGGTTAGGGTTAGGGTTAGGGTTAGGGTTAGGGTTAGGGTTGGGTTAGGGTTAGGGTTAGGGTTAGGGTTGCCGTCTGCTCCCACAGTCGAAGAGCCAGGAGGGAAAGCATGTGCGGGGCATCTTCAGCACACAGTCAGCTTTGCAATGCTGTCACCATTATTGCTGTCACTCCTCGGTTTCATACCTAAAAGTACATTTGAATGCAACCTCTCCAAAGCTGCTTCTCAGCTGCCCAGAAGCTCAGCGATTAGTGCACGAACGTCTGGCCTCTGCTCCCAGCGCCGAAGAGCCAGGAGGGAAAGCATGTGCTGGGCATCTTCAGCACACAGTCAGCTTTGCAACGGTGTCACCATCATTGCTGTCGCTCCTCAGTGTCATACCTAAAGGTCCATTTGAATGCACCCTCTTCGGAGCTTGCTCTCGGCTGCCCAGCAGCACAGTGAGTAGAGCACGAACAGTTGCCGTCTGCTCCCACAATCGAAGAGCCAGGAGGGAAAGCATGTGCTCTGCATCTTCAGCACACAGTCAGCTTTGC